>NW_022196185.1:0-147997 GCF_008641045.1 Pistacia vera | reverse complement strand
TACCTTTCCCGAGCTTCGACCTTGTTGTAACCATCTCTTGATGCAAGAGAAACCATATACATGCCCACAAGGAAGACAACTGTAGTTTTCAGGGGAAAAAAGTTGATTTGAGTACAAAATCAGTGATAAATGAAGCGAAATTGAAGTCACACAACCTAATAATTTCAAGATTTTCAAAATGAAAAATCAACGGAGATTGACAAAGAGGAGATAAATAAGCTAATTACACGCACCTAATGTGATGGTCACCGCTATTTGTCCACGCGTCCATACAAATAGGGCAAAACAAGCCATCAACCTCAGTTCGATTCCACTCACTCCCCTGAGAACAATCTCCACTCTCAATTCCACTAAACGAGCACGATTCTCCCCCTCTATCTTCTCTTCTCCGCTTCGTTCTATCTTCAATTACCGCTGGATTAGAACTTGAAACCCTAGGCGGTGATTCCACGGCCGCTATTAACACTTCTTCCTCCTCCTCCTCCTCTCCCTCATCTTCCTCTTCGTCGGTTCCTTCTTCAGTTTCGTCTTCTTCGGTTTCTGTTTCTTCTTCTTCAACAAGGAGTTGTTCGGTTGGCCTTCCGAATTCGTCTTCGAGGAGCTCGTTGAAATACGGAGAGTCAGGGTTTGGGTTTGCCATCACAAAGCGGGAAAGTTGTATCTCTCGGTTAGTACTTAAAATGTAAGATACTAATTACCGGCACTGTGATCCTCCTGTAAGTACCGTCTTTGGTAATTCCTACACGTGTCCCATTTAAGTCCAAAAACAAATTTCCCATGTAATTGAAAATATTACTTGAGTATTATTAAAAATTTCCTAAAAAAATAATAATGTATATATATTAACATTTTGCTTGTTTTTAGTTAATATGATAAAAAAGGGTTCCTAAAGTTTATTTACTTTATTAAAGAAATTATCTCAAATCGCTTTTATTACCTCTTTTGTTGATTAAGTGAGATTGTTGATTAAGTAATTGTTTAATGTTATATCAATAATTAGGGATGTAGCCAAAAATGATATGCAAGGGTCAAAGTTAAAAAAATAATACAATTTTAAATTAAAATAAATCGTATTTGTAAAATTCTCATTAATTAATACATTTATAATTATCTTCGATAGGTTTCATTTTTTAAAAGTATTGTATAATGACTTAATTCTTAATATTATCAAACACATTTTTTTCTATATACACAATTAAGTTATAATTCAATCATTGATGACTCATTCTATTTTTGCAAATAATTTTTCACAAAATTCATTTTTGAAAATGCTCTCTGTATACTAGCAATGGCAACGAGTAGAGTCAATACTAATTTCATCAACAAATAAACTAACGGAATTTTTTTACCAAAAAAATAGATTAAAGTAATAGAAATAGAATAGAAATAGATCTTAATGTAATATTTTTTAAAATAAATCTTACATTAAATACGTTGGCTAAAATTAAATCGATATGTATAAAAAAAAAAATTATTCAAATAACCAAATACTTGTACAATTAAATCAACATTTTTATAACACTTGTAAAACAATTAAAGTTAACTTTTATTTGAGTCAAACACTTTTATAACAAATATAAAAAGGTCGAACGACCTGCACTCACCCATAGTTTGCCATAAAGATAATTTGATACTCAAAATGTTTGAAAATAATAATTACTTATTTTCTGTCCAAATCTGTTAGTAAAATCCGTTTAACTAAGAACAATATAGTAATTTTTTTAAATTAATGCATAAATCCCTATTTTTTTTATTTCATTTTTCTCTTCTCTTTTATCTTTCTTCTTCATCTCTCCCTTCTCTTTCTTTCCTTTTCTCCGTCTTTTCCCTCTTCCCCTTCTCTTTTTTTACTTCTCTTTCTTTCCTTTCTTCTCCCTCTTTTCCCTCCTCCCTTTCTCTTCTTTCCTTTTCTTCTCCCTCTTTTCCCTTCTCATTCTTTCCTTTCTTCATCGTCTTTTTCTTTACCTTTAAACAACAATCTCTGCTCCTTCGGCTCCAGACCAGTCTCTTGGGCAAGAACCCTTTTCAAATCCCCTTCCATTGAACCAAATATACCCATTTAACATCAATTTCAAAATGTCTAATAATTCAAATGCTGTAGCCTATTCCTATCCCACCAATTAAGTACTTC
Organism: Pistacia vera; assembly: GCF_008641045.1. NCBI lineage: Eukaryota > Viridiplantae > Streptophyta > Magnoliopsida > Sapindales > Anacardiaceae > Pistacia > Pistacia vera. The sequence continues at coordinate 145,866 of NW_022196185.1, read as the reverse complement.
TTCAGATCATTTTTCTTTAAGAAAAGAGGAAATTCAATGAGATATAACGTATTAAACATTGTAGCTATTGGGACAATAATAATTCACAGAACATTATAATAATCAAGGAAAAAAAACACAGAAGATGAAATTACAAACCCAGAAAAGAAAAACACAAAAGATAAAATTACAAACTCAGAAAAGAGAAGGGGAGGAGGGAAAAGATCGGAGAAGAAAGGAAAGAAAGAGAAGGGAAAAGAGGGAGAAGAAAAGGAAAAAAGAGAAGGGGAGGAGGGAAAAGACGTAGAAGAAAGGAAAGAAAGATAAGTGAAAAGAGGAGAAGAAAAGCAAAAAAAAGAAAGGGAGAAAGAAGGGAAAAGGAGAGAGAAAAGGAAAAAAGAGAAGGGGAGGAGGGAAAAGACGTAGAGAAAGGAAAAAAGATAAGGGAAAAGACGGAGAAGAAAAGTAAAAAAAGAGAGGGAGGAGGGAAAAGACGGAGAAAAAAAGAAAGAGAAGGGCGAGATGAAGAAGAAGATAAAGAGAGAAAGAAAAATGAAATAAAAAATTAGGATTAATGGATTATTAAATTAATGGATATAATTACTATATTGTCCTTAGTTACAGATTTTACTAATATTTAGATAGAAAGTGGGTAATATTATTGTCAAACCTTTTGGGTACCAATTATCTTTATGACAAACTATGAGTGAGTGCATGTCGTTCACCATATAAAAATGGTTAAAACAATGTAGTCTCAATAACTTATCTTCTCCATTAAAAACAACACAAATCCCAATTCCATTACAAATTGAGAAAAAAGGGGCTTACCAACTTGGTAGGTCAGAAAAAACTACATTTGGGTGGATAAAGAATTGAAATTTAAGAAAAATTTTGAAACTTAGATTATTGATCAGTATGGGCAAAAGAATAACGGTCTAGGAGTAGAGAAAAAGGGGTTTAGTTTTACAGCCCAAAAAGAAAAATGAAAATTTAACTTATTTAATAGATTGACATTTATAATTTACTTTTAATTTAGGGGTAATTTGTAAAATTTGTCAAGAATTTTGTTAACGTATAAACACTTATACCCCCGTCTTCCAAAGCTCTGATACCATTTACACCCACATAATATTTGTAATACCCAGTCTTACAAATATTATTACAATTAATTACTAAACAACCTAGTTAATTAATTGGAGAGAAAATTCAAGATCAGTTTAACTGATTAATTCATATCTGGATATCGATCGTCTTGAATAGATCCTTTTTTCTTGTCTCGAGTATACAATTAAAAGTAAACAAAGATCGAGAGAATTTTTCAAAACTGAAAATATTATTGCTTTCTCTGATTACAAATGTACAAAGCTTCTCTTTATAGAGAAGTTTGGATTTTAAAATTTTTGAATCTGTAGATAAGATAAACTTTACAACTCACAATGTCAATCACATGTTCAATCACAAAACTGTGATTTGACTTTTCGCCTAATAAACATACACATGTAACTAAAGAAATAGAAAATGTCATGGGGTCCATGTCTCCCATGTTTAAAACAAACTACTATTACATTTTACATGTTACTTATTAATATGACACAATATTCAAGATTGCCTTTAATATGTTGCTTAAATTTTGTCGGCAAAATCTTGACGGTTCACGTATTATTTCCGCTTTTGGATACACGTCAGCGTATTACGTGTTGACGTTTCTGGTTGTCCAATCCCATCCTCTAGATTTTTATCAATCTTTGAAGTTATCCACTTCTATAAGATCAATAAAATCTTTTAGAGTCACATCTTCTTGGGCTTCCTGGTCGTGGGCTAAGACCAACCTTAGAAGATCAATAGTTCCTTCCATTAAAGCCTACTTCGTAGATGGGCTAAATCGAACCCTTCTAGTAGCGTTCTCAACTAGGGATTATGTTGAAAAAGAGTATCCTGATCAATGCATACCTGTCTGGTATAACTCCCACTATTCCATGTTGATATGGACAGTAGCATTTGCTTTCACAAGCTCCTCCAGTTTAGACTTAACCAGTAGCATTTTGCAATATACAACCTGGTCCAATCTTCTCTTCTTTCTTTTGAATTTCTTCTAGTGCATAAGAACCCATTTTATCTCATTATCGAGCATAATTCGATACCATGGTTCTCCTACAAGAAATCCCATATCTGTATAGGTTGAACATCATAGCTCTCTTGCAATGAGGAAGTAATCATGCAAGTGAAAGTGTCAACTTTCTGATTCAATACACAAAGCGTTTGCTTAATCGCACTGGCATATTCGGATCCACCATCGCTTCCTGTACGTCAATTTGCATGTATCGATCCATCCTTTAGTTAAAAGATCTCTACAGAAACCTTTTCTAAAAATTTTCATGGAACGAACAATTCCATAGCTCCATTAGGATAAACAGCTAATCCTTGACCACATCCTTCAAGTCGTTTTTCCTAATTTCATTATTAATTCATTCAAATTCTCGAGTTTGAGTGTCGACATGTCAAACGAATGATTTGCTCATTACCTCAAGTTTTGAATTCGTGCTTCGTGAGTAGCAGTTCCCTTGAACTCCTCATCCTCATAAACACTTTGTCAGCTTCCAGCCAAGCTAACCTTCTTGCTAGCTTTTCTAAACACCTATACAGCTGTAATATCCCACTTGAGGTACGTATTTAGATTTGTTATATTAGTTAAAAGTTTATTGTCTCAACTTTAATTGAGTTTGTATGTTGAGTTGGTTGAATTGTTGCCTTGAAATTGTTGAGTTTTGTGAAGTTGGAAATCCAATCTTCGCGGGGCGAAGAAGGACTTCGCCGCGGCGAGGGGAGGAGTTGCATTACGGGTAGGTTCTGCCCTATTCGCCGAGGCACGAAAAATGCTTCGCCGCGGCGACGAGCTTAATACAAATTTCTTAGTTTTCTAGAGAATTCTTCTTTTGGGACACAATGACCATCCTACCCCTAATAGTAGGAAAAGTGGGAGTAAAATGAAAGGAAATTTAGTAGAGATTGTGTTTTGGATGGGGTGATTGGTAGAATCAAAGGATATAGATGGAATTTCTAAGGAAGAGTAAGGGCAAAATGGGAAAGGATCTTATATATGAACTAAAGGGGTTAAGTGTAGAGAAAACCCTTTATTTCTTCATTCCACCGCCTCTCCATTTGCCCTTTTCCTCAATTTCTCCATCCAATCTTTCAAGATTTCTAAGGGATTTAAGAGGGGTTTTGAGTAGAGATTTCATCTAACTTTCTAGGTAGAATTCATGCTTTAGATGTGAATTTTCCTAAATTAGTGAAGTCTTATTTTTGTTGCTGTCCTTGTGGTTGTTTTGGGTTGTAGAGAAAGACAAGATCACAAAAGAAGGAAAAGTGCCAAAGAAGTCTTCTTGCACAAGGTAAGTAAATCCAACCCAACTTGAGTTTTGAATAAGCTTTTGAGTAGAGATGATGCATGATCAGTATGTAGTATGATTAATGAGAAAATTGAATTGAGATGAGTAGCTATTTTTGTAGTGTTGGATAGATTCCATGAATGAGATGTGTTTAATGTGTATTGGAATGGAATTTGAGATGAAGTTTGAGAGATGTTGTTTGAAGCTTTTTGGGAGTGCTTTTATTGATAGAGATTATGTGTATTTGAGGAGTTTTTCCCCTTTTTGGATGGCTAGAAAAATGAAGTTTAGTAGTAATTTTAGTAGAGTGTTTATATGCATATGAGTTGTTTGATGAAATGCCTAAGTGAAATCTGCCCTGTCACTGCCGTAACTTTCTAAGTGATTTTTGGGTATCTTACGTTTGAACTGGGCTGAGACACAACAGTGAAGTTGTAGCTCTGTTTCTAAGCTTTGAAACGAGACTAGAACTGTAGCAATGAGAGGTGTATAACGAAAGTTATGGTCTTTTTAGTGTGACCTATGCAGAATAACGGTTTTGAGGAATCTTGTAGTTGGCTTTCATTAGTGCATTAGTGAGCATGAGCAGTTCTACACAATTGTTTATGCACTTAAGCAGTAAGATGTAGCTTGAGATTTAGTAGAGATTTGAGTTTAAGCTACTTTGAGAGTTTAGAAAGAGAATAGAGTAGGTTGTGCGATGGGGAACCCGTGAGTAATGGGTGAGTATTCCCACATGTACGTCGCATTGAAGAGCGCATGAGTATCAGATAGAGAGTGGTGTAGCCCGAGAGTGCATGCGGATGAGGGCATACCCGAGTACCCAGAGAGAGATTATAGACTCACATGGCCAAGGGTTCCGATCCATGCATAACCGAGTCCGATCGGCTAGAATGAGTAGAGGTCACGTAGTGGGAGCGAGTCCCGCCGTGCCCCCGGTAAGATGGGGTCGTGATTTATGAAAGAGTTATGAGAAAAAGTTCTAAGAAAGAAAAGGAAAAATAGAGAAGTCCCAAGAGAAATTGAATGAGGAGTTGGAGGAAAGAATTAGAGAGAGAGTTACGGGGATAGCATGAGTAGAGGATTTACTTACGGAGCATTTTTTAGTGCTCACCCCGTTGTTTTCCTATGTTTTGCAGGACCTAGGTGAGGACACCAGTCTGTGACGTTAGCGTTCGAGAGGAGTGGTTACACTGTCCCTTATGTTTTTGATGACTTTTGTATACTTATACATTTTGTGTAAAAATGTTATGTTTGTAAAGAGTATGGGGGGGTCTGTGGATATATTGTTTAAATAAAAGAAAAATTTGGGCCCAATTTCTTTATGTTATTTTATATGTATTTCATTATAAGTTTTTGAGTAGTAGTGGCTATTACAACAGCTGTACTTCCCCTTGTCCTACCGCCATTGCGATCCTAATTTGGGTTTCCAGATCCTCCCAGAGTGTTTGACTAGCTGAAGTTAATCTTAAGCCTTCTGGAAAGCTAAACCTCTCACAAATATATGCGTCAATTAGCCCTTTTTTTTGTGGAGTGTGTGTCACCATGCTTGTAGCGCCTGACGATGATTCCTCAGAATTTTTTATCTTTGATAGTGGACAATTAGCCCGTTCATGTCCTTCATGTTTACAAGACCAGCAAACCATTGCTTTTTTCTGAGTCGTTTCCTTCTTAAGAGTAACCCTCTTTTCAGAAGTATTTTCCTTCGTAGAAGTTTCACCCTTCAATCTTTGAAATTTCGGGTTTCTTCTATCTGAAGTATCAGAATCATAGTCACGATTCTTTCCTTCAACCTGCTTTACCGCAGTAACCTGCTTAGAAGAAGAAGCCACCTGCTTATCCGCAGTGTTCTGCCTTTTAGCAGTAACCTTTGAAGTAGAAGTAACCTTCAAAGGGCAGTTCCTTCTCAAGTGTCCCCGTTGCTTACGCTTGGAGCATGAGAAGTAATTTCCAGTTTCCTTCTTGTCCGCCATTATCCTGCAATTCTTCTGCAAAATGTCTGGACAAAAAGTCAGCAACAAAGTTAGATTTACCAGAAATATATTCAAATTTGATTCTATAATTTGCAAACCAAATCTGCCATCTGATTAGTCTAGCTTTGTCATCCTTTAAAGATAGTTTCATAAAAGTTTTTAAATATTTATAGTCTGTCCTTAAAGTAAATTCCTGACTGATTACGAACAATCAAAATTGGTCAATACATTCATTCGCTGCTAAAACTTCCTTCTCATGGATAGGATAGTTTATCTCAGCAGCAGAGAATTTTCCTAACGCATATCGAACAATCCGTTCAATATTATCAGTACCCTTAGCCTTAAGCACACCTCCCCAATACAAGTGAGATGCATCACTTTCTATAATGAGTTTATCCTCATCTTTCGGGAGTTTTAAAGGTTTTAAATGCTTTGTCAAGGCTTTGGTCCGCTTAATACAATTAGTGTCTTCAAGTGTCCAATCCCAGGGCACTTTATCACTAACCTTAAGCGTCGAGCCATTAATTACATTAGCGAGATTAGGAACATACTCGCGCATGTAATTGGCTAAACCAAGAAATTGATATAACAAGTGATTATCTTCCAAAACATCTGGAAATTCCAGCAACTTCTTTGAGATATGTTCTTGGAGTTGAATACCTCCTTCACCTATCCCAACGCCTAAGAACTTCACCTTGTTCTTAAACCATTCTACCTTTCTTTCAGATAGAATCATTCCATTATCAAGNAAGAAAATAAAGAAAATGTCATGGGGTCCACATGTCTCCCATGTTTAAAACAAACTAACTTATTACATTTTACACATGTTACTTATTACATATGACACAATATTCAAGATTGCCTTTAAATATGTTGCGTTAAATTTTGTCGGCAAAATCTTGACGGTTCACGTATTATTTCCGCTTTTTGGATACACGTCAGCGTATTACGTGTTGGACGTTTCTGGTTGTCCAAATCTCCATCCTCTAGATTTTTATCAATCTTTGAAGTTATCCACTTCTATAAGATCAATAAAATCTTTTAGAGTCACATCTTCTTGGGCTTCCTGGTCGTGGGCTAAGACCAACCTTAGAAGATCAATAGTTCCTTCCATTAAAGCCTACTTCGGTAGATGGGCTAAATCGAACCCTTCTAGTAGCGTTCTCAACTAGGCCTGATTATGTTGAAAAAGAGTATCCTGATCAATGCATACCTGTCTGGTATAACTACCACTATTCCATGTTGGATATGGACAGTAGCATTTGCTTTCACAAGCTCCTCCAGTTTAGACTTAACCAGTAGCAATTTTGCAATATACAACCTGGTCCAATCTTCCTCTTCTTTCTTTTGAATTTCTTCTAGTGCATAAGAACCCATTTTTATCTCATTATCGAGCATAATTCGATACCATGGTTCTCCTACAAGAAATTCCCATATCTGTATAGGTTGAACATCATAGCTCTCTTGCAATGAGGAAGTAATCATGCAAGTGAAAGTGTCAACTTTCAGATTCAATACACAAAGCGTTTGCTTAATCGCATCTGGCATATTCGGATCCACCATCGCTTCCTGTACGTCAATTTGCATTGTATCGATCCATCCTTTAGTTAAAAGATCTCTACAGAAACCTTTTCTAAAAATNATAACTTTAATGGTTGATCATCAAAGCATGGAGAAAGTTCCTCTTTAAAGGATTTTACAAGTTCCTCAATCCTTAAAGAGTTCTTTTGGCTCTCGTTTTCTACCTTCAAGATTTTTTCCTTATGTATGAATTTATCCGTGCTCTCAAGGCATGCACCAGAGGGATCATCCTCTTGCGATATACCTCGTCCGATCCGGTTTGTATGATAACTAGGATACAACCTTTGAAAGAAAACATTACAAGCCTCATCCACTTCTTCTGCATAAGAAGATTTCAACCACTAGTTCCTTGTTTCCAAGACTTGGAAAACAATGTGATCTACTTCTTGCCTTAGTTTCACCAGTCTAAAACCGTTTCTTACTTTCAAAACTTCAGGCTTAGCAAGAATAGAGATTTTATGTCCTCCAAGGATAATGTGGTCGTTATCCTGAGTAAATGGCCTAACTTCTGCTTGACCTCGTAGAAAACTATTTTCGAGAATAAAATCTACCTCTAAGTAATCCACTACTAGGACTTCCCTTAGAGTGATTTTTTTCTCGTTTAACAGTACAACCATGTTTTCTACCACATCCGTGATCATACTTTGACCTTCATCTGCAACCGTATTTAGGATAGGTTTTTCCAATGGTTTCCAAAGCTCCTATGGAAAACATTGCTTCCTTGCAATACATTTGGTTGCTCCTGTGTCTACAAGAATATATAGAGTATATTCCTCATATTCTGGAAAACACAGTTTAGCACGTATGAATGTGTCAACAGTCCCCTGAACCATCGCATGACAATGCATTTCATGACTCATCATCATTTTCGTGCTTGGAGTTTCTTCTTCATATACTGGGATTTGTACAGATTTATACCCAACAATTTTCCTGCTATTACTACTTCTAGCATCACTAGCAGTGTCATCTATTTCCAGTATATTTTTCCTTGATATGAAGGGCTGAACCTCTTTATTCTGCTTTAGAGACTCCGAGTTTCTAGGCGTAGGAAGAGTAACTTCAACCTCATTATCAAGTTCCTGGATTTGAATTCCCCGATTAGGGTTTAATTCCACTACACTGGGCTGTGTGGAATATTCTAAAACCCATCGTTTCGGCCACGTAAGAGCCTTAGCATTGACTATCGTAGGTCGAATCGGAATTACTGAATCCTGTCCCGGGCCATGAACCTCAGTATCTGCACTGGAGTTCATATGTATAGGATTTAAAGAATTTATCAACCGATAAATTAACCTATACTGAATTGCTATTCCATCACTAGAAGCCATCAAGTCTTCTAGTCCGGAAGTATGAATTCGAAGAACCATAATCCGTTTGAGGTTTGGATCCTAGAGACTAACCATATATCCTGGTTTAACAGTCCCGTAGGCATCTCCCAAAGCTAAGTTAGCGTGAAAACTACCAACGAGAGCTTTACCAAACGTAAGCCATCGTCTATCCAATAAGACGACCTGAACAGGTACATTCATTCCTCCACGGAATAGTCCCTGCACACGAATCTGTACAGCACCAAGTTGTACATAATTATACTTGCCATTTGCCCGTTTGGCAAGATTTCGAACCTTCCGTAGCCACTTGTCATTCGAGAGTACCAGTTCTCCCTCTCAAGATTGAGACAAAGCTACACGAACAGGTTTTCCGTGTACATCTTCCAATCCTTCAGCTTTAAATAGCCACTTAGAGCGTTTCTCAAAAACCTCTCTAGGTGTTAACCTTGGAATTACCCAATTATCAGGGTTACCCGAGTGATCCTCGTAATTAGATGATGAACTAATTACCGAGTTAGGGTGTTCATCTTTATTTCTAATTGGGATAAGATCATCCTCATCACCAATACTGCTATTCCTAGGATATTCATTTAGACTTCTAGTCCTTTGCATGAATATACCTATGCGTCAAAGATTTGAATATTGTTCCTCAAAAGTTATATCTTTTGAGTCATCCTCTGAAGAATCCGAATCATTAGAGTAATCCGAAATTAATTCATAAACCTCATCATCAGAATCAATTTCGTATCCCCAAACTGGCTCAAATTCAGAAGTTTGGCTTTCCGCGTTGATTTCCAAAAATCTTACCGCAACCTTCTTCTTTCCCTTATGAGGGCATTTATCCGCAAAATGATTTTTGTCACCACAAATCTAGCAACAATTACAATCTTTTGCGTTTTTGCCAGATGGGTAGGTAGCACAAAACTTACGCACTCCGCATTCCTTAGCGTTAAGTCTACCTTTCCCTGTTCGCCTAATAAACCTTCCATGATCCGGAAGATTCCGTTTATTAGTAATAGGTTGTTTTACCATATTACGAAAACGTTTCGGCTTAAAATTCTTTTTACCGAACGATCATTTTCGTTTCATATGGTTTTTCCAACCTTGATGTTTAGTCAAACCCCTCGACTCACAGCCATATTGTCCTGGCACGCCATCAAAGTTTTGACAACAAGATTTGTTTAACTCAAGCCTTTTAGCTTCCTTATTCAGCTTGGTGTTCAAACATCTTGTCCCCATGAGTTGTCTAACAGCTTCTATTTTTCCGCCCAAAGAATCAACAACCTGATTCTTTTCAAGTAGAAGCTTAAACGCCTCGTTTGCTACCTTATCCCATCCTGGGGGAAGCTTAGCAAAGAAAGTATTCTTCATGACTTCCTGTGTGCCACCAGGCAACTGATAAAAATAGCGTCTATACTCACAGACGAAATTTTCAAACAAACACATGTCACAAAGCCTAAGCTTTGTCAAAGCTTCTAAGGCAATGACCTCTGTGAGATTCCTACTGGTAATAGTTATTCCAGTAAATTCTCGACAGAGCATATCCTTGAAGAGTGCAAAGATAGCCTCTCTATTCTTCAAGTCCCTTACAGTATCTAACAGACCCGTACTAGCTTCTAGACTTCTCCAAAAGCTTTCTGCAGCTCCCTGCAGTGTGGATATTAGAAAGCTGTAAGTATCACTGAGTCCAAAGTTCTTGTTTTGGATATGAACCCAGTTAACAGTTTCCCATGCTTCGATTGCATCCGTTACATTCATAACACAATCGATGTTTAGGAAACTTCCGCTAGACGGTATCTCCACCATTCTAGGTACTCCCCTAGGCATAAACTCCGACCTTATCCTCGTGGGATAAGTTTGTTTATATTCGGGTTTGGAGATTTCCTTAAGGAATCCTTTGAAAGAATTTAAAGGATTACGAATTCCTTCAAGGGGATCATCTTTAAACTCAGATTCCCTGAGTTTTGATATTAGCTCATCGAGCTCCACTTTTTAAGACCTGGACCTGGAGTAAGTTTCAATCCTCCAGTTTCATCTCTTTTCCTTTGTTTCTTTATTTCCTCCTCATAATACCTGCTGATTCGCTCAGCATCCGAGGGAGAAATTTCCGGAATATCAACCTTCCGTTTTCCATCCATTTTAGAAACAAAGTCTTCTTCCTTAACACCTTTCATAAAGAGTTTTTTCGCCTTTTCCCAATCACCTTGGGTTTCTTTGGCCACAAACTGTGCATATCCTGGAGGCAATCTAGGATATTTTTCCTACAAACTAGCCGCGAACTGATCCAAAACATCCTGACCACCCATGGTCAATCTGAATCAGGTCTCAACTCAGTTGCAAAGTCTGACTCTTTATATGGTGTAGGATATGGATCAGGCTAGGATTCACCATACAAGTAAGGAATTACCGCCTCAGCTTTTTCCAACCACTTATTCCGAAGCTCTAGCTTAGAGACTTCAATGGTGGAAATCCGGCAAATAAAACACAAAATCTTTGTGCACCTTTGACTAAAAGCCTTTTGAATAGCATCCAAAAGTTTCTTTACACCTAGCCAAGTCAAATACTCTTCTCGAATATCTGGGTTGCCGTTACAGAGGTCCAACACAACCTGTTTAACCTCTTGTTTGGTATATCCTTCAATAGGCCACACTTGTTCGATGTCATTTAACACCAGAGACATCTCATATTTTACCGGCTTAGTAAAATAGTTAGAACATGTTCTAGTGTTTTGACCTTTTGAAGTACATAATTAACCTTTTCAATCTGGTTCTCGATCTGGGTTAATTCTTCGTTTAGAGCAAATATACGATACACCGTATAATTCACTCTCCTGTCTAAGTTTTCAAGCTTCTGGGTCAAAAGCTCTAACTTATCTACGACAGTATTTAACAAACCGATTTTTGGTTTTACCTCGAGACCATGATCTAAATGAAAACAAGTCTTACTCAAACAGACTTCATCATTTAAATCATTATTCATGCTATAGAACTTTCAACAGGTTAATAGGTATAAACACCTATACCCCCGTCTTCCAAAGCTCTGATACCATTTACACCCACATAATATTTGTAAGACCAATTGACCTTCTTCACCCCCTCCCTCCATCCTTGTCAATAACTCTTGTTAATGGCGGTTTCGGATTTGGGTCCTCGCCAACATCAATTAAGTTAGCACTTATGAATTCAAGTTGCAGGAGAAAATTCATGTTGTCAACCTAACTACAACTGTATAAGTTAACAGAGTTAGGAATGGCCAACGAGAATAGTTGCTTGCATACCTTCTTCAATGCTATAGTATGGTAAAATATAATTAATAAGCATTAAATTTCAATAGTGGATAAGAATGTTTTCTCCCTTTTCAATGATACGTCCTAGGTTTGTGAGTGTTTGTGTTGTAATGAAATGAAGAACAAAGTAATTTCGGAAGAAAGAGTTACATTGATTTTTTCTTATTCGAGTATCTCATACAACTCAACACTTTTAAGAATAATCTCTTCTACTAACTAGGGCTGTAAACGAGCCGAGCCGAGCCGAGCTTTTGGCTTATCGAGCTCAGCTCGTTTACAGCAATATCGAGCTTGAGCTCGAGCTCGAGCCTGGTGAGCCTCATAACTGAGACTCGAGCTCGAGCTCGGTCGAGTTCGAGCTCGCCCGCGAGCCTGATCCCTAAATTTTAAAAAATGACAAAACACCCCCAGGTTTTTTAATCCCTAAAACCAGTAAACCACACGGTCCACACCTCCTAGTCGCCGTAATCCCCAAAATTTTATCAATCTCCACCATGGTTTGTTGGCAACACCAACACACCTCCCAGTCGCCGTCAACTCTTCGTCGTGAACCACGTCTTCTTCATCGGATTTGCATCGCAGATCTGTCGCCGTCAAACCCATTGAAGTCCCGCTTGGTTGCTTTGTTTGCTATTTGGGATTTAGGGCAAGTGGGATTGTGATGATATTGATTTGGGATTTTGTGTATCGTGGTTAAGAATTCGCACTTGGGAGGGGGGGAACTGTCATTTTTTAAAACTTTTTTTACTAGAAAATATCAGTTTAATACCTAATCGTTTAAAAAATCACCAAAGCACTCTGTGTAAGTGTACAATGCTTACTTGAGCCGGACCAGGCTCGCGAGTCCACGAGTCGAGCTTCACTGTGTTCGAACTTGACTCGGTTAACAAACAGAGTTCGAGTCGAGTCAAGTCGAGTCAAGTCGAGCCTTATCGAGCTAAGCTCTAAACGAGCTTTTACCGGCCCGGCTCGGCTCGTTTACAGCCCTACTACTAACTAACCATAGTAATACAATTAAATAACCATGGTAATACAATTGACTAACTATAGTTAATCCATCTGTCTTCAACTAACTCTGTAACTATATATGCAAACTAAATGCAAATGTATATGAATTTTGAACTAAACAAACTACTGTAACAAAACTCTACTAACTTTAACAGATATCCTCCGATGCCCCTCCTCAAGTTGGAGGGTGATATATATCCAACACACCCAACTTGCTGAATAAATGAGAATGCACCTTACTCCAGAGAGCCTTGGTGAAGATGTTTGCTGGTTGATCATTAGTAGAAACATGAGTTGTCTTGATTAAACCATCTCTGAGGCTGGTGCGAACAATATGAGAATCAATATCTATATGTTTTGTGCACTCATAAAACATTAGATTAGAGGCTATGTGAAGAGCTAATTGATTGTCACAATACAAAGTAACAGTAGCTAGATTTGTCTTTTGGATTTCCAGGATAATAGAGACTTACCAAGTAAAACACAATAACCAGTGATTGACTTTCTTGTCAAGAAGCCTAGTTTGAGGCTAGTGCGAACAATATGACAATCAATATCAATATGTTTTGTGCACTCATGAAACATGGGATTAGAGACTATGTGAGGACCTGATTGATTTTCACAACACAAAGTAACAGGAACCAGATTCTTGAATCCAATATCATAAAGAAGCTGGAGAAGCCAAATAATTTCACAAACAGTTGAAGTCATTGTCCTATACTTAGCCTTAAAAGAAGACTTAGAAATTGTAGTTTGTCTTTTTTATTTCCAGGATAACAAAGACTTACCAAGTAAAACACAATAACTAGTGATTGACTTTCTAGTCATGAGGCAAGAAGCCCAGTCTGAGTCACTGTAAACCATAAACTGGAGAGAGTTATTAGAAGGAAAAAATAAGTCAAGTCCAGGAGCATTCTTTACATACCTGACCATTTTCAAGGCAGTAGTCATATGAGATTGTTTAAGAGACTGCATGAATTGGCTGAGAAGATTAACTGAATAACTAATGTTAGGCTTGGTCATACAAAGATATAAAAGCTTGCCCAAAAGTCTTTAATAAGAAGTGGGATCAAATAAGAGAGGATCAGTAAAAAGATTGAAGAGCTTATCATATTGGCTAGAAGTAAACTTCATATTTTGATCTGATGGAATAATGGCAGGTTTAGAACCAAATAAACCAGAAGATGCAATTAACTCAAAAGCATACTTCCTTTGATAGATGCTAAAGCCCTTAGTTGACCTAGCTACCTCAAAATCCAAAAATCTCAAGGACCATAAATCTAACCCACTCTTGCTTTCGTCTATGTCAGCAAGCTTTATGTAGTTAGTTGATTACTTGGCACTGTTTAATAAATATCCTTGGGGGATTGAGGTTTGAAAACTCATGTTTGCATTGACGAGAAAAGCGATCCCAAGCCGTGTAAGCAAACAGTGGCATGGAGGAAATCTAAGATTACTAAACCCATCTTGTACTCTCCGATGGAATTCTTGCTGCCATTCCAAATAATCTTTTGTTTATTTCATCATTTAAATGATTGCTATACTTACAAAGAAATTTTACAAAGATTTTCATACAAAGTGAGGTGTATACAAAGTGTAGCATTGCTCATCCTATTGAATAGATTCATTAATGTTGACTGTATTTTATGCAGTTTTGGATATACAACATTTTGACAAATAAAAAACATTCAGACATAGGGACTGGGGAGGATACGAACGATATATTCAATGGTGACATTGTAAGTATATACTTCTATATTATACCATAATGCCAATTTAATTTATGATGATTTCTATATAACATTTGGAAATACAGGATGATGTTATAGAAGAGCTTGTTTCGACTCCCATAGAGAAGAAGGTACCTCTAGGTAGGTTGGTGTTAGGAGGGAAATTGTTTATGACTGAGACTAAAAGGGTCTTATTTGATATTGGAGTAAAGTTACTGCCATTTAAGTTTGTTATTAGAACTAGACATGGGGTCGTGCGTTGCGCGGTTATGTTTATTTAATATTTTTGAAATAGGTTGTAAACAAATTATTCTAACAGAATAAAGTAATTAGATTAAGAGATGATAATTGTTAAATTATACAAGTTTTAGAGTAAATATAACTTTTATATATGTATAGAGTTCTGTTAAGATAAAATTAATAATTGTATCTTTATAATTATTAATATCAATTAATATTATCAAGATCAATTATTTAAACTTAAAATTTATATTGAGTTCATTTTAAGGTTTGACATTTACTGGTAAATTTTTTTCTCACAATATAAGATTCTCTCCAGCAAGGTTTGAAAACAAACTAACTTCTATCTTTATACGTTTTTATTTAAAATGGTTAAATTTTTGGAATGCTTATGTAATGTACTTATAAAATTATTATTAATACTCATCCAATGTGTGAAGATGGAAGAATTAAATCAAAACTAACGTGTCAAGATGGAGAATTTTTAGTAGATTCATTAAACAGTTAATGCAATACGTCAATTAAAGGAACAATTTTCAATCAATTAATGAGTAACATCAAAATCAAGATAAAGTTGAATATAGAGAATAATACTTTTATTATAAAAGAAATAAGTACATTGGTTTTTTATATTGTGAAGTGGGTTTGGATGATGTAGACTTTATTTTCTATTTTTCTTATAGTTGTTTAGTTCCTCTAGTGCATATGAATACTCTTTTTTGTTTATGTTATAGATAATATCCATGGCAGATTCCATGATTTCTAACATCTGGCCAATGACTTCTTTGAATTTGTCTTTAGCAGTATGTAGATCATCCAGATTGGTGTCAACTTTTTGAAAATCTCCCTCAAGTCCGACATCCCTGAAAAATGTCTAAGCCAATTGCAAAAACAATATACAATCAAATTTTATAAATATATGGAAACGGTAACATTGATAAACTAATATTTGTCCTAGTATTTTGTTATGTCTTTGGTTGTTATTTGTGTGTTTTACCTTAAGAATATGTTACTTTGAGGTGGTTTTTACTATTTGAAGGTACATGAGCTTTTGGAATGCATTTGGAAGAAATCGTGCAAAATGGGTTGAGAATTGGAGTTGAAAAGAGGAAGAAAAATGCAAAGCAACTAGATGGCGCCGCATCATAGTTTTTATATGCCGCAGCATACTTTTTCTATGCCACAACATGGTTTTTTTTTGCGCCGCGACGTGAGAAGCTAAATTTGGACAGAAAGTTGATGCCACGACGTGAAGAATTCAGAGCCACGACACAGAATAGTTTAAGGTTTGCGGGAAGATTTGGCACCGCGAAGCCACAGATCCACACCGTGGTGCAGATCTCGGAGAAAATAAAATTCTCAACATTTCCAACTCTGACTTGAATTTGTACTTTCCCCAAAACAACCCTAGCAAAAAAAAACTATAAATAGGACATGTAATTTATTTTAGAGAGGATTCTCTTTGACCTAATTTGAGAGTTTTATGCTTTTGAGAGTGTTGCTTTATTGAGAGAAATTGTGAGATCTACTTCAATTCCTAGGTGATTTCTTTTCAGTTATATCTTATTTTGCAATATGATTAGTTTTTCATTCATTAAGTTCATTGGTCTAAGTTTGATTATGAACAACTAAATATATTGTGGGAGTTTAGTTTAACTATCATGATTGTACTGGGTATTTGATGATTTGTTTTATGAGGATTTTAGATTGTTTCTTGTTTAATTGTTCTTCATGATATTAATTATAATTTGTTGACTAGCCAACTACTTTTTATAATTAAAATTGAGAATTAGGGTTCAAGTGATCATCTTGCCTTAATTAAGCTTTATTAAACAAGAGTTCAAATAAAAAACATGATCATTGTTTTGATTTGGATGGTTGCGTGATTTGCTAGTGCAGATTACGATTAATTAGTTAACAACTTGATCATAGAAGTTAATTAGTTAATTATAAACGGAGAAGAAACATGATCATTGGAATTCTCTATGGTTTAGAGGAAAAATCAACAATATGAATTTAGGGTTTAATTGTTTTATTTGCCAAATATCCCAATAAATGATTGAGAAGTTAGCTAAATCCCCACCATCACTCTCATTGGTTTAATTAACATTCAACAAATTGCATTCGTTAGTTTTTATTAATTTATAGTTTTATTTTAGATTAATTTCATCCAACTTTTAAGTTAGAGTGTTTAGGATTTTATTAATTTTTTAGTTTAGTTGTTAAAGAAAATAAATTAAGAATTTGGACCACTGCAATCCGCTAGAGATCGACCTTGGGAGTAAACTTATCACTAGCGCTATTAGTGATTCGTGTGCTTGCGAGTATTAAATTTGCACAACAAACATAAATGTGTAAATATAATTATGAGATGAACTCTCGACATATCAAAAATTTATTTTTAATGGTTTTTATACTCCCGCAAATATGTATCATTGTTTTGTTTGACATTTTGTAATTTAGGATACAAAAGATGTGGAACATTCATACCTTCTGGTTGCCTCGGTGGAGAATTATTGTTGTTGAGGTTGTTGCTGATATTCGTTGCAGATTCTTTTGGTTGTGATGTTTTGTTAGCCATTTTCGAATTAAGTTGTGGAGAAGAAATGAGCAATTAAAGAGTATAGTATTTGAAGAAAGTTAAATGGGTGATTGATGTCAGAGCAATATTTATAGGAGAATAGGATACAAAGAGGTGGAATATAAACAGACAATTGGTAATAAATAAACGTGTCGATCGAAAAAGTGTTAATAATTATTTGGATAAGGTAATATGAAATGTTAGTAGACTATCTGTACAATATTAAAGAAAACCGTAATAAATATTTTGTTAAGTGCGCAACATAGTAGTTAGGTAGTTAATGATGGTTCAACAAGATGTTGATATATTATAATAAATAAACACTATGATTTACTAATAATAAAATCTTATTGATACATTTTTAAAGGAAGGACAATAAATATTCTGTCAAGTATCAAAGTCAGAGATGATATGATGATATCATAATATATTTATTAATTTTTTAATTGTGGTTCGGCAATATGGTTATGAAACATGCATATAGTTCGGCTTCGATCTTGTTTGATCAATAATATTACAAAAGTTTTTTTAAATCTGTAATAGAAACGGTTATTTCTAGTTTTTTTTTTTTAATTAAGATTATAATATATTTAGATTGATGTTTGTTGAATATGTTTAATTTTTTAACATTTTTATAAACAATTTTGTCTAATATTGTTATTAAATATCTATTAAAATATTAAATATTGTTTATATTTTATCCAGTATTTTAGTCTTGTAATTAAAATTTTTGTTACTTCACATTAGAATATATCTTGACTTGTTTTATCTAAATAGAAATAGGAAACAAACAGACGGAATAAATTTGAACTCATCTTTTATGCGAGAATTTTTGTCATAGTATAAAATTCCGATGGTTCATTCACATCCATAATCCTCATATTGATTTTGAAAATGCATGTCTATCTGTTGATAATCCGAGGATTATACTGTTTTATTTAGACTTTTTAACTGGATTTTGGATACTTCTTAGTTCGTTTATACCTGAATTGCTACTTAATTTCACATATTTTCTATTTCAGGCCAAAACGTGTATTTTGAGCGAATAATGAACGGATTGGAGTTTCTGGACCCAGAAGCAAGCGAATCTCAGAATTTGGGAAAGTTCTAAAGCAGAGTTGAAGCACTATGAAAGCTTGTTCCCATGGGAAAGCATCGAAGATCGAAGATTCAAGCAAGGAAGCAAGCGGAGGACAATTATGTAAATCTAGAATTTTCCAGGAAGGTTTGCCACGGCGAAGTTTATTCTTTGCCGCTACGAAATAAGCTAGGCACGAGATTCCACTTTAGCTTGTCGCTACGGCGAAATTCTTTCTTCACCGCGACGAAGTCTGCAAATTTTTGTTTTCTCCAAAACGCACAGTTTTATTTTAGAAAGGTTTTAGGTTTTTGGGCGAACGATAAAAGAGAAACCTTGCCATTTTCGAAGGGGTTGCTCTATGTTCGTCTGGTTTTCGTTTGGTTTAGAGTAGTTTTTACATTTGGAGAGAAGATTTGAGCTTTAACCTTGTGGATTCTTCAACTAGGGGAGATCTTTACTCTTTTCTCTTTGTTTCAATATGTTGACTGCTGTGTTTACTGTCTTTCTTGCTATTTGTGTTAATTTAGTTATGAACTAACCCATTTTGGGTTAGGGTTTTGATGTAATTCGGATTTCTAAGGATTAATCAATTGATTATTGTTGCTTTTATATTCTATTGCATAGATTGTGTGATTATCTGATTTTTATTGATTTTACTTGTTGAACATGATGAGATTGAGAAATGAATCATGTTAAGCCCCTTGGGTAATCACCATTATTATTTTGAATGCTAGAGATAGATTTGAGAAACAATGAAATCAATCTAGGATTCTATTAGCTTAATGAACTTGGATTTGTTAATCTTCAATTTGTTAGGTGCGGAAGATTAATAGGGCAAAGTAGGAATTCATAGCCTGAAAAGGTATGTTTTACAACTTAGGGAATTCGATTTACAATCTGTGCATGTGAGTGTTAAAGTAGCATAATTTGTAGAATTAATCCATAGGATCCTAATAAAGTCAAAAGCCTAACCGTTTGCTTTATTTGATATTACTCTTGCTTTAAATTTTGCTTTCATTAATTAGTTATTGAATTACATAGTAGATTTTGTTTTTAGTTAGTTTTATATTCTCCCATAAATCCAAACGCTTTCGGTTTCTCCAACTTGAAAACAAATAGAAAAATCAGTGCTTAGCAATCAATCCTCGTGGGAACGATACTCACTCATCACTTTATTACTTTGTGCGACTAGTGCACTTGCTATATTTGCATGTTGTAGTAACAACGCATCAAGTTTTTGGCGCCATTGTCGGAGATTGATTTTTGTGTTAACATTGAATTTTCTTGAGTTAGCTAGATTGGAGTTTTATTTTTGTTTTAATTGTTTATTAGTTAAATTTTTTTGTTCTTGTCTATTAACTAGTGATCTCACGTTTTCTCTTGTTCTGTGTAGTTTATGCGAAAAGTGAGATGTCAGCCAGTGGTTTCTGTAGATCCAAAGATTGAAAGAACCACAAGAAGACTTAAGAGAGAGAGAAGAGAACGAGAGGCTATAGCTGTTGAGATGGTAGAGAATAGAACATTAAGGTAATTCTCAGTTCCCTCAGTTGATGGTAGTGGGTCAAGTATTACTAGACCAGCAATACAAGCAACAACTTCGAAATAAAGCCGGCAATCATCCAGATGATCCAACAGTCGGTATAGTTTAAAGGGGATTTGAAGGAAGATCCAAATCTGCACCTTGCAAATTTTTTGGAGATTTGCGATATCTTCAAATCCAACGGAGTGTTCGATGATGCCATTAGATTGAGATTGTTCCCTTTTTCATTAAGGGACAAAGCAAAGGGATGGTTAATGGCACTACCACCAGGGATGATCACTACATGGAATGAATTAGCACAGAAGTTCTTGGCCAAATTCTTTCCTCCAACAAAATCTGCGAAGATGAGAAATGATATCACATCTTTTCTACAGGAAGAGTCTGAATCATTATATGAGGCTTGGGAAAGATAGAAGGAACTACTGAGAAGGTGTCCATACCATGGGTTGCCAGTTTGGATGCAAGTCCAAATGTTTTACAATGGATTGATGGTTAATGTGCAAACCATGGTGGGTGAAGCATCGGGAGGAGCATTGCAAAATAAGACACCGGAAGAAGCTCATGAGTTGCTTGAGGTTTTGGCAAGTAACAACTATCAAAGACCGAATGAGAGGATGTAATCGAAGAAATCTATGGGTCTTCATGAAGTTGATGCATACACGGCTATTTGAGCCCAACTTACAGCACTTCAGAAACAATTGGGAAGTATGCAGGTAAATTCTATGCAAGCTCCTCAACTAACTTGTGAATTTTGTGCAGGTAGTCATATGAGCAGTGAATGCCAAGTAGGGAACACGTTTGCTTCAGCGTCTTCATCATTAGAATAGGTTAACTACTTGGCAGGAAATTAGAGGCAACCGAACAATCCATACTCCAACACATATGATCTTGGTTGGAGGAATCATCCGAACCTGTCTTGGGGCAATCAAAATCAACAGAATCAGTAGAACAATCAATGGAACCAAAGAACGATGCCAAACAACCAAGCGGGGGTGAACAATCAACCGGAAGAGCAAAGATTGACAAAACTGGAGGATATGTTCAGAAAGTTTATGCAAGAGACCACAGGTTTCATGAATGAGACAAGGACAAATTTCAGAAACCAAGGGGCGTCCATTCGGAACTTGGAGGTACAAGTGGGTCAATTGGCCGATAAACTCAATGAGAGACCACAGGGTTCCTTACCAAGTAACACAGTGACAAACCCATGTGAACAAGCAAATGCAATAACACTACGGAGTGGGACAGTCTAGAAAGAGGTGGAACAATCAAGGAAAAAAGGAAGCCCACCAAAAGAAAAGGAAAATTCCGATGAGGAAGTTGATGAAGAAATAATTGTTAAAGAGAAACCAACCAGTTCTAGGGAAGATGAACAAAAGCGAGAAGAGAGGCAAAGACAAAAGAAAGAGAAATTACCATTCCCCAAGATACCACCAGAGTTGGCACATCACACTCCTCCTATGCCTTTTCCTCAAAGACTCAGAAAGAAGAATCAGGATAAGCAGTTTTCCAAATTCATTGAAATATTTAAAAAACTGTATATTAACATTCCTTTTGCAGATGCATGGCAACAGATGCCTAGCTACACAAAATTTCTCAATGAAATTTTCTCAAACAAAAGGAAGTTAGAAGATGAGGAAACTGTGATGCTTACGGATGAGTGCAGCACCATTCTACAGAAGAAGTTGCCCTCGAAACTCAAAGATCCAAGGAGTTTTACTATTCCTTGTGTCATAGGAGACATTACTTTTGATAGAGTTTTATGTGATTTAGGTGCAAGAATAAACCTAATGCCTTTTTCTGTTTTCAGGAGATTAGGGATTGGTGAAGTGAAACCCACGATCATATCTTTACAGCTTGCAGATAGATCCATCAAGCATCCGAGGGGTATAGTTGAAGATGTTTTGGTAAAGGTGGACAAAGTTATCTTTCCGGCGGACTTGGTTGTGTTGGACATGGAAGAGGATAAGGAAATGCCTCTCATTTTAGGCCGACCATTTTTGGCCACAAGAAGAGCCCTCGTTGATGTGCAAGAAGGAAAGTTGCTGTTAAGGGTTCAAGATGAAACAGTAACGTTTAATGTTTTTGAAGCCATGAAATTTCCATTAGAGTCGGATTCGTGTTTTAGTGTAGACGTGGTGGATAAACTAGTAGCAGAGGCTATTGAAGAGAACACCCCTCAAATACCTCTAGAAGCATGTACTGCCCAATAAAAAACAATAGAGGTAGATGAACCGACGAAGAATGAGTATGCTAGATTTTTGGAAGCACTTGAGCCAATTAATGAGAGCCAAGATCTAGAATTTGAGGAATTTGATTTTGAGAAAGAGAAGGAAAAGGAAAGAAAGGAAGAACTTCCAAAACTTGAACTGAAGCCTTTACCTTCCCACCTCAAATATGTGTATCTTGGTGAAGCAGAAACCTTCCCAATGATTATCAATTCAAGGTTAAGTAAAGTGGAAGAAGAGCGGTTGATTCGGGTGTTAAGGGAACATAGATCAGCAATTGGATGGACTATTTCAGATATTAGAGGCATCTCTCCATCGTTTTGTATGCATAAGATACTCATTGAAGATGATGTCAAGCCTAGGGTACAACCACAACGGAGATTGAATCCTTCGATGAAGGAAGTGGTGAAACTTCTAGATGTGGGCATAATTTATCCTATTTCTAACAGTCCATGGGTGAGCCCGGTGTAAGTGGTTCCAAAGAAAGGGGGTATCACAGTGATAAAGAATGAAAGCAATGAATTGATACCAACCAAGACAGTCACGGGTTGGAGAGTGTGCATTGACTGCCGGAAATTGAATTAAGCGACAAGGAAGGATCATTTCCCACTTCCCTTTATTGATCAAATGTTGGAGAGATTGGCTGGGCATGCTTACTATTGTTTCTTGGATGGATTTTCATGATATAATCAGATTGTCGTTGCTCCTGAAGATCAAGAGAAGACGACATTCACTTATCCCTATGGCACATTTGCTTACAGAAGGATGCCCTTTGGGTTATGCAATGCACCAGCTACATTTCAGAGATGCATGATGTTGATCTTTGGTGACATGGTGGAGCGATTTATAGAAGTCTTCATGGATGACTTCTCTGTTTTTGGCTTGTCTTTTGACAATTGCTTATCTAATCTTTCATTTGTTTTGCAGCGATGTTAGGAGACGAACTTGGTGCTCAACTGGGAGAAATGCCACTTCATGGTACAGGAAGGAATAGTGCTCGGTCACAGAATTTCAAAGGACGACATAGAAATGGATCGAGCAAAAACAAAAATGATTGAGAAGCTGCCACCACTTGCAAATGTTAAGGCAGTTCGGAGTTTATTGGGGCATGCGCAGTTCTATAGACGGTTTATCAAGGATTTCTCTAAAATCTCTAAACCCCTTTGCAATTTACTGATTAAGGATGTTCCTTTTGATTTTAATAATGAATGCATGCATGCTTTTCAAACTCTTAAGAAATTGTTAGTGTCTGCACCTATTATTGCAGTTCTCGATGGGGGACTACCGTTTGAATTGATGTGTGATGCTAGTGATTTTGCATTAGGAGTAATGTTAGGACAAAGAAAGAACAAAGTGTTGCATGTAATTCAGTATGCTAGCAAAACACTAACTAATGCACAGTTGAATTACACCACCACTGAAAAAGAGTTGTTAGCTGTGGTTTTTGCATTCGACAAATTTCATTCATATTTGCTAGGTGCTAAGGTGATAGTCTACACGGATCATTCGGCACTCAATCATCTTTTGGCAAAGCAAGAAGCAGAACCAAGGCTAATAAGATGGATCCTATTACTACAAGAGTTTGAGTTGGAGATTCGAGATAAAAAAGGGTCAGAAAATGTAGTGGCGGATCATTTGTCAAGGATTGGACGACCAACCCAAGGAAGTGAAGAGGACCTAAATCAAGGAAACCTTCCCAGATGAGAAATTGATGAGAATTGAGGAAGCACCTTGGTATGCAGATATTGCAAACTACTTGTCATCGAGTGCTTCCAATTGACATGACCTTTCAGCAAAAGAGGAAGTTTTTCTCATACTTGAAGTATTATTTCTGGGAAGAACCATTTCTGTATAGACACTGTGCTGATCAAATGATACGTAGGTCTATCCCAAAAGAGGAAATTGAGAGTATTCTATGGCATTACCATGAGAGGGAAGGAGGTAGCCATTTTGGAAGAAATAAGACAGCAGCCAAGGTCCTTTAATCTGGATTTTATTAGCCAACCCTGTTCAAGGATGCCTTCTGGATGGTTCAGGAATGTGACCAATGTCAACGGAGTGGAAATATTTCAAAGAGAGATGAGATGCTATTGAATAATATCCTAGTTGTTAAGCTGTTTGATGTGTAGGGAATTGACTTCATGGGTCATTTCCCAAATTCTTTTGAAAACATGTACATTTTGGTAGCAGTGGACTATGTTTCAAAATGGATGGAAGCAGTTGCATTGCCATCCAATGATGCTAGGGTGGTGGTTAACTTTGTGAGAAAGAACATTTTCTCAAGATTTGGGGTACCACGGGCAATCATCAGTGATGGGGGGTCACATTTTTGCAATAGGCAGTTAGATGCGCTGTTGGGAAAATATGGAGTGAAACATAGAGTGGCTACACCATACCACCCTCAGACTAGTGGGCAAGTGGAACTGTCGAACAGAGAACTTAAGAGAATTTTAGAGAAAGCAGTCAATGCATCTAGGAAGGATTGGTCATAGAAGTTAGATGATGCATTATGGGCATACCGCACTGCATTCAAGACTCCAATTGGTATGTCTCCATTTAGGTTAGCTTATGGGAAGGCATGTCACTTGCTAGTGGAACTTGAGCATAAGGCATACTGGATAGTCAAGCAGCTAAACATGGATTTACGAGCTGCTGGGGAGGAAAGGATGCTGAATTTGAATGAACTCGATGAGTTCCGTCATGAAGCATATGAGAATGCTCGAATTTACAAGGAAAATACCAAGAAGTGGCATGACAAGCATATCAAGAAGAAGAAATTTGAAT
The DNA here is from genome assembly GCF_008641045.1 of Pistacia vera. NCBI lineage: Eukaryota > Viridiplantae > Streptophyta > Magnoliopsida > Sapindales > Anacardiaceae > Pistacia > Pistacia vera. Next base: position 121,138 of record NW_022196185.1, on the reverse strand, counting down.
TAGGTCAGAAAGTTTTGTTGTATAATTCTAGACTTAGGCTTTTTTCAGGAAAACTTAAGTCTAGATGGTCCGGACCCTTCATAGTTACAAGAGTTTACCCATACGGGGCAGTGGAGGTGCCACATGAAGAAAATGGCACATTTAAGGTCAATGGACATAGATTGAAGCCATACATTGATGGGGTGATGAGTTGCAAGTCATTTTCCATCCAACTTGACATCCTGACATGAGGACTTGAGAAAGTCGAGCGTCCGACTATAAACAAGCGCTTCTTGGGAGGCAACCCAAGTGTTTTAATTTGTTTGTTTGAATTTGTTTAGTTGTCCCATGATTTAGAATGTTTTTGATTTTGTGTGTTTTTGGGTGTTTCAGGTGAATTATCGTATTTAGGCAAAAAAAGGAAAAATGTCTAGTTTTCGTTGCGGCGAGATACATTTTTGCAAGAAGAGGAATTCGAAAAGTCCCAAACTTCACTGCGGTGAAGATTGTTCTTCGCCGAGGCGACGTGCTCTCGAGAATTTTTTGCTGCGGCAGAAAGGGTAAAGTGAAATTGAACTAAGGGAATTTCGCCGCGACGCTATAGGCTCTGGAAATTTTCACCGCGGTGAAAACTGCTTTATATAAATAAGTCATCGCGACTCTTCATTTTTGTGAAAAAAGTTCAAAACGCATCCGAGAGCCAAACACTTCAACCTTCAATCCAAAGCTTCTCCAGTGAATTTCCATCATTTTTCATCACTCCTTAACACTCACAAACACTAAACCAACTCATTTTAATGAAGATTTCAGCGAAAAATTGAAGAAATTTTGGGAAACCCTTGATTTAAAAAATTTGGGGATCTTGTAGTCTGGGCCAAATTTGGTGAACTTGGTGGTGCATACATATTGGGATTGATAAGATTTCGAGTTCTCCAACCTTTGAATTGATCAATTTCAATTATTAAAGTGATTTAATTTGAGATTTTGATGGATTGCGTTGAGTTGTGATTGTTAGTGAAGTTTGTGAATTGATTTTGATTAAAGAAGCGTTGATCTTGATTTGTGTGGTGTTGAGGAGGTTGGGTGTTCGAATTAGGAGTGTTTTGTTGTGTTTGGAAGAAGAGTGAATCTGGGGGTCTAGGTGAAATTTTTTTGAAACTTTGGTATATTTGTAGGATTGATTGTGGTCGGTAGCAAGGGTATTTAGAGTTGAATTGTTTGGTTAGAGTCTTAGTGTGGGGGTACATTAGAGTTGTCAAAAATGCCGCTCAAAGTACCATCCAAGGGTAAAGGAAAAGGAAAAAAAGTAGACAATATATTTGTTAGTGACAAGGCTCGGCAACGATATGAAAGAGTAATCAAAAGGAAAGATAAAGGGTTTATTGCCGAGCGGGGTTTGACCACTGTTTATGTTGAAGAGTGGAGTCAAGGGAGAAAGTGGGATTCCTTTATGAGTGAACCTAGACATGTGGCTGTAGAGCCGATAGTAAGAGAGTTTTATGCCAACCTGCGTTAGTGTGATCCTGGGCATGTATTTGTGAGGGGTATTGATGTGCCAATTGATGCGAAGGTCATCAACGATTTTTACAACTTGCCTTCGATGGACCGTGATGAGTATCTTGAATTTAAGAAGAAGCAATTTAAGGAAGATGAGATACTTAAGGTCATAGCAAAACTGAATACCCCTTGGGAGGGTTCGAAGAAAGGAAAGAAGAGCATCAAGGGAACTAATCTGATACCGATGGATAGGTTGTGGTAGTACTTTGTGTATGCGAGGATGATTCCAGAGACACATTATTGTTTAGTAACTTTTGATAAGGCAGTATTGCTTATTCAATTGCCACTAGAAAGAGAATGAATGTGAGGAATATTATCATGACGAGTATATAGAATGCAGCCCAACTAGGGCGAGGGAGCTTCCCTTTCCCACATCTCATCACCGAGCTGTGCACTCGAGCAGGAGTAGAGAAGACGGATGATGAACCACTTATCCATCCTACCCCAGTTCTCGACACCGCCTACTATTGGAAGCTACTTCGGTGTACTCCTAGAGAAGAACCTAGCTCCGGAACAAAAAGACAAAGAACCACAGAAGCTGCCACATTATCCAGTTCAACATCCACAGTAAAGGAGCTGCTGCAGCAGATGTTGGGTAAGATGAAACGGATGGAACGACGTCAAGATTGGTTGGTAGAGCAGACCCAGATGATGTATGATACGCAGCACAGCTACTGCACCAAGCTCGACATTGATACTTCGAGCTTCCAATGGGAAGATTGGGATTTCGAGGAATGGATGGGCTCCGAAGAAGATGAAGACACTGAAAAAGAGGAGGAGGCTGAAGAATGAAACCTGAGCACCTGTTTTGTAGTTTATTTTTATTTTCAATTATATTGTTTTTTATTTTGTACATTGAACCTAATTTTTTTTTCTTTTGGTTTGGATTGTTTAATTTTGTTTGAACTTCTTAGTAGTCGTAAGGGCGAGATTAGGATTGTAATATTTTCATATTAGTAAGTGAAATTTTCTAACATAGTGGACACCACAGCATTTTAATTGTTTTACAGATTATGGTGATGAGAAAGCCGAGGAATGGGTGTGCATGCTGTTGAGCGAAACTCCGACTTCACGGATTAATCAGAGAAATATCTCGTATCTTTGTAAATTCTGTTTTTCTATTCCTAAATTGTGCATAATGTGACATTGGGGACAATGTCATCTTGAGTTTAGGGGTAGGAAAAATTTGATCAAATTTTTTGTTTATGTTTAGTTGTTTTCATGTTTTGTTGTGTTATGCCAATGATGAATCACATAAGTCTATGATGAGAATAGGATTGTTGGGATTTTATTATTGAAAAATGTTAAGCATTGCTTCAAGTTTATGTTGGTTGACTGAATTTAGCTTGAGGTTTGTTGAGTGGTTCAACCACCATTTTCATTAGTTTGGCATGCTTAGATTCATTTTCTACGGTTAGGTGAAGTCTTGATAATGTTGGTGGACTCTAGAACCTAGTTGAGAAGTGCTTGAGGTGAAATTCTAGGAATAGACATTATTAAGGAAGTGATTGAGGCAGTTTTTCAGAATGTTTGAGCCTTTCCAGCAGACCATGAATTTTATCCCTAGTTACCCATTTGAGCCTTATGAAATCATCGTTGTCTTACTTTTCTTGTGCAACCAATAATGCCCAAGCCTTTCAACCTAAACACTTCTGCAACCTTTAAGAGAATTTTGAACCTAATGCAAACACAAAGATTTTGGAGAGTTGTGTGAGATGCTTACGAACTAAACGATCAGTTTGAGGGTTGTGAGAAGGGCAAGAAGAATAAGAGGGGTAATTAACCTCGATAAGGCTATTGTTGCTTTAAAAAAAAAATAGAGAATTCGAGAATTGCAATTCAGAAGCAAAAATAAGAAGTGCACATGTTTGAGGGTTATAAAATGGTTGACATCTTGAGTGGTGGTTGAGAAAGAAAGTGGAAGTTGATATAAGTCTGAGTGATTGCTTAAAGGAAACCGAGTTCTCTTGCTTTGTTTATCCTTTCCTTTTCTTTGAAGCCCACTAATCGAGCCTAACGTGACAAGCCTGTAAAGACCTTTTGATCTTTAGTGATGTCTAATCCTCATTAGTGGAGAGTAGTTTGATACTTAGGCTTATGGAGTCTGCCGCCATTTGATAAACTTTGCATTTCTGAATAAAATAATTAGGGAAGTCAGAATGTGGACTAAAGTGGGGAACACCTACTTGGGGGACCAATAGAGAAAGATAGTAAATGCAACTTATAACTTCTTGGAGTGTTGAACATTTTCTAGTAATAATTTTTCAACAATCTTTGAGACTTGTATAAATTCTAGGCAGTTCGTTATGTTGAGTTTGAGTCTAATGTTTCTTATTTCATTTTCGGTTTTGTTGTTTTTGTATTTTTGTTTGTTAGTCTTTTTTCTTGTAGTCGTGTTTTGTACCTGATGCTTGGGGACGAGCATGTCTTTAGTTTGGGGGTATTTGATAATTTGAGGATTATAATGTTTTATTTAGACTTTTTAACCGGATTTTGGATACTTTTTAGTTCGTTTATGCCTGAATTGCTATTTAATTTCACATAGTTTCTATTTCAGGCCAAAACATGTATTTTGAGCGAATGATGAGCGGATTGGAGTTTCTGGACCCAAAAGCAAGCGAATCTCAGAATTTGGGAAAGTTCTGAAGCAGAGTTGAAGCACTATGAAGCTTGTTCCCATGGGAAAGCATCGAAGATCGAAGATTCAAGCAAGGAAGCAAGCAGAAGACAATTCTGTAAATCCAGAATTTTCCAGGAAGGTTCGCCACGGCAAAGTTTATTCTTTGCCGTGGCAAAATAAGCTAGGCATGAGATTCCACTTTAGCTCGTCATCGCATCGAAATTCTTTCTTCGCCATGGCGAAGTCTGTAAATTTTTGTTTTCTCCAAAATGCACAGTTTTATTTTAGGAAGGTTTTAGGTTTTTGGGCGAACGATATAAGAGAAACCTTGCCATTTTCAAAGGGGTTGCTCTATGTTCGTCTGGTTTTCATTTGGTTTAGAGTAGTTTTTACATTTGGAGAGAAGATTTGAGCTTTAACCTTGTGGATTCTTCAACTAGGGGAGATCTTTACTCTTTTCTCTTTGTTTCAATTGTTGACTGCTGTGTTTACTGTCTTTCTTGCTATTTGTGTTAATTTAGTTATGAACTAACCCATTTTGGGTTAGGGTTTTGATGTAATTCGGATTTATATGGATTAATCAATTGATTATTGTTGCTTTTATATTCTATTGCATAGATTGTGTGATTATTCTGTTTTTTTATTGATTTTACTTGTTGAACATGATGAGATTGAGAAATGAATCATGTTGAGCTCTTTGGGTAATCACCATTGTTATTTTGAATGCTAGAGATAGATTTGAGAAACAATGAAATCAATCTAGGATTCCATTAGCTTAATGAACTTGGATTTGTTAATCTTCAATTTGTTGGGTGCGGAAGATTAATAGGGAAAAGTAGGAATTCATAGCCTGAGAAGGTATGTTTTACAACTTAGGGAATTCGATTTACAATCCGTGCATGTGAGTGTAAAAGTAGCATAATTTGTAGAATTAATCCATAGGATCCTAATATAGTCAAAACCCTAACCGTTTGCTTTATTTGATATTACTCTTGCTTTAAATTTTGCTTTCATTAATTAGTTATTGAATTACATAATAGATTTTGTTTTCAGTTAGTTTTATATTCTCCCATAAATCCAAACACTTTCGGTTTCTCCAACTTGAAAACAAATAGAAAAATTAGTGCTTAGCAATCAATCCTCGTGGGAATGATACTCACTCATCACTTTATTACTTTGTGCGACTAGTGCACTTGTTATATTTGCATGTTGTAGTAACAACGCATCATTTATACAGTTTATTCAAAGTTTTTGGGATGCAGTTGAGAACATGACAATCCAATCAATTTCTGGGGTACTGTATCACACAATATAAAAGTTGCTCCGGGAAAATTAACAGACATTTAGAAATAGATAGACACGTTGATTGAAAAAGTGTTGACAACTTATTAGGCGATGATATACGAAACAGTAGCAAAACTGTTTGTGGTGCATTAAAGGAAAGCGTAATAAATAGTTAACAATGGTTCGGTAGGTAGGTTTCCAAAATATGTTGTGGTTCGGCGTAGAACTTAATCTAATGAATAATGAAAAGGAAATTTACTTTTATATATTGTAGGAACATTATTTAGATTGTTGTTTGTCGAACGTGTTTAATTATTTGAAAATGTTATAATAATTGGTGTTTAATAATTTTATTAAATATTGTTTACGTTTTACCCATCATTGTAATTTTGTGATCAATTTTTCTTTATAAGTTATTAAATATTTGGATCAACATAGATAATTGAGTGAGTTTTAACTTCTATTTTCAAATTAAACTAAAAAGCATTTAAATTTGTACATGTGCAAGAAATTACATAAGAAACTTACTAAAAATTAAATTTCATACAGACCATTTGGTAATCCACATTACATCTATGACAAGTAATATATTATGGTGACGTTGATCTGTCCTAGTGTATACGATTTTGATTCTCCTTGTTGCAAGTCCCAAATATTCATCTTTTAGTGAGAATTGTGGCAGTTGGAGTCAGGCACTTGAATTCTTTCCTGCAATATTTCAGTTTGTAGAAATGATTAGGTAGTTTCACTAATTTCATTAGAATTTGTATACCTCTATTGTCATGTATAGTAAGTAGAGCAACGATAATGTGATATATTACTTGCACGTTATATTTTTGGCAAACTGCAATCAATAGTTGTAATCCCATATATGTCTTATGTTTGATGAAGAACAAATGTGTTCCCAGTAGTAGCAAAGCTTGTTTATTTTCTGCTTTTGCAAGTGTCTTCGGAATTGAAAGTCTCGCTTTTGTTATTGTTGGCAGTTTGTTTCGTTGTTTTGAAATGTCCATTCTTTGTAATATTTGTTTTATGTTTGCTTGATTGTTTAGAGATTTGCACCTGTAAATTGTATGGTAAGTAATGGTTTCAAAGCACAAGATTCCATAGTTGGGAATCACAAAACCATTACCTTATGATTAAGCAATTAAGAATAAATAAGTGTGCCAAATATAACTCAGTTAAACATGGATCCTAAAACGCATTTTGTTTTTTGTGTATTAGAAAACTATTAACAACTAAAGATGCACATGGTTCGGCAGAGTCATTTGTATGGTTAACCATTATTGTTATAAGACTGCTGCAGAATAATCCACTATCTTATTGTTATTAGTTGTATGTTTAACCATTTTGTATAATATCATTTTTTGTATGACTAAGAAAATAATGAAATCAATAGATTGATGAAATACACTGGTTTTAGTAAAACTTACGTTAACCGTATTGCTTGTAAAGCGGTGTCATCTTTGACAGTTGCTTTTACAATGATTCGTTGTAGAATTTGTGATGGTAATTATAACAGACTTGTGGGTTGTTTTTTTGTTCTTTTGTAAGGAATCATGATGTTTTGGTGCTGTTTTTTGGGTGCAAGTATATGGAAATTATGTTATCGATATGGTATCTGTGGTTTATATAGTTCGCTTGTGGGTACCAAACATTTTTTTTTTTTTTTTTGTATTTCAACTGGTTAGATAATGTTCTGTTAATTATTAATGAGAGTCAACGTTGTTATTTGAATCTGGTTTTTAATAGTTTTGTAAATTAATGATGGTTGTATTAATAATTTAATGTTAAGTATTACTTATATTTAAATGTAAACAGTCTGCATTAATGTAAATTTCTATATAGGTATATTAAGCATTTGAGACATTTTATTAGTATGAATTTTTTTAAACCAGTGGGAAACGGATCGTGTTTCATCAAAATAAATGTCTTCTTTTATGAATTCCATTAATATAATATAGATATCTACACAAACAGTATCATTTATTTGATCAACACTTTAACAAAAGTTGTACATTAAGAACGATATTAAATATCACAATACGACATATCATCAAAATATCAATCACATCAATAAAAAGGTAAGTACATTAACCCATAATTAAAACCAAATTCTAATATCCTGATTTTTAATAGTAATGTCACATCAAAAATATCATTTAATAGTACAATGCACTGCTCAATAATAAATAAACATGGTGATCTAATAATAATGATATCTTATTAGCACAGTTTTAAAGGAAATGGTAATAAATATTTTGTTAAATATTCAAGTCGGAGATGTTGTGATGATGTGATAATATATCAAATAATATAAAATATTTATACAGTTCGGCATTTGTCTTGTTTAATTGTTTATGTTTTATTGAGTATCTTAGTTTGTTAATTAAAATTTTGTTGATTTTTGTTTAATTAGGAGTACAAAAGAAACAGATGGAATACGAATAAAGATGTTATAATAAATAAACATGGTTGTTTAAGAAGAATAAAATCTAATTGGCACGAGTTTAATAGAAAGGATAATAAGAATAAATTGGAAAAGGCGGTAAAAATGTATATGCATGAAAATATGACATTGAATATCAACGACAGTCTGAAAAATAGTATCAATTGTACAATTAGACCATATAATATTCAGGTAGTCTTCTCAACTTGCATGAGTGATTTAATAACATCTGTGTACAATTGATATTAATAATTGTAGAGGTATAATTATTAATTTTATCTTAACACATGGTCAATGACTTCTCTGAATTTGTGTTTGTATCACTTTAATATTATGTAAAAAACGTTAATAACTTTTTGGATAAGAAGATACGAAACGGTAGCAAATGTAACAAATATTTTGTTAAGTATTTAAGTCAGAAACATCATGATGATATTATAATATATCAGTTGGATCGTGAATAATGGTTCGACAACCATGCTCCAAATGGATGTAATCGTTCAACATGTGATTTATTTTGGTTGATGAAAAAATGATTTATCTTAACATCTGGTCATGACTTCTCTAAATTTGTCTTGGTAGCACTTTAATATTATGTAAATTATTTATTTAAAATTTAAAATTATTTATTTGTTTTTTGAGAATACAAAAGGTTCTTTGGGAAAACGAATAAATGTCTAGTAATAAGTAAACATGTTGATCGAAAAAACATTAATAAGTTTTTGAATAAGAGGATACGAAACGGTAGCAAACATAATATTTCGTTAAGTATTCAAGTCAGAACCATCATAATGATATTATAATATATTGGTTAGATAGTGAATAATGATTCAACAACCGTGCTCCAAATGGATGTTATCGTTCGGCATGGGATTTAATTTGGTTGGTAATAGAATGGAAGTTTTTTTCGATGTGCGATAGGAATGTTTATTTATAGATTTTGTTAATTTACATTCTAATATATTTAGATTGATGTTTGTCAAACATGTGTGGACAATCCAATGAGTTTTAATTTCTATTTTTAGAATAAATTAAAAAGCGTTTAAATTTTTACATGTGTAATAAATCATATAAGGAACTCACTAAAAATTATATTTCATACATACTATTTGGTAATCTACATTACATCTTGGACATGTGATATTTTCTGGCAACATTGATTTGTCCCAATGTATACGATTTTGATTCTTTTTGTCACAAATCCGAAATATTCTCCTTTTAATGAGAATTGTCGCAGTTGGAATCATGGACTTGAACACTTTCCTGCAATTTTTCAGTTTGTGGAATTGATTGGTTAGTTTCACTAATTTCATTAGAATTTTTACACCTTTACTGTCGTGCATAGTGATTAGAGCAACGGCAGTTTGATACATTGTTTGCTGGTTATTTTGTTTGCAAGATGCAATAAGTAGTTGTAATCCTCTATTTCTATCATGTTCCACAAAAAACAAATGTGTTCCAAGCAGTAGTGAAGCATGCTTACTTTCTACTTTTGCAAGGATCTTCAGAATCAAAAGTGTTGCCGTTGTTATTGCTGGTAGTTTGTGTCATTGTTTGAATATGTTTCTTCTATGTAAGACTTCCTTTACGTTTGTTTGTTGGTTTAGAGATTTGCACCTATAAATTGTAAGGTAAATAATGGTTTTCAAACACAAGATCCACAATAATATAAGAAAAAAGTGTTTTCCAAACATAAGACCAACAACAACCAAAAAAAAAAAAGTGTAAATAATAGTTTCAATAGTTGGTAATCATAATATCATTACTTGTATGATCAAGAAGTTAACAATAAAAAAGTGTGAAAAATATGGTTCAGTTAAATATCGATTCTAACATGTATTTTGGTTTTTATGTATTAGAAAACTGTTAAGAACTAAAGACACAAGTGATTCGGCATAATTCGTTTCAATTGTTGGGAGTCAAAATACGGTTTTCTGTATGACTAACAAAACAATGAAATCAACACATTAATGAAACATGATGATATTAGTAAAACTTATGTCAACCATATTGCTTGAAGACTGGTGTTGTTATTCTGAATTACTTTTGCAATGATTCATTGCACAATTTGTGATGGTAATTGTAATAGATTTGTGGCTGTGTTTTCATTCTTTTGTAAGGAATCATGATGTTTTGGTGGCGTTTTTGTGTGTGTAAGTATATAGAAATTATAATGTTGTCGCGATCTTAGTGGTTTATATAATTTTTGTGTAGATATTGGATAGTGAACAGTTTTCTGTGTGTTTGGATTTGGTAGATAATATTGTGTTAATTATTAATGAGAGTTAGTGTTGTTATTTGAATCTCGTTTTTCGTATTTTTGTAAATTAATGANTCTTAGTGGTTTATATAATTTTTGTGTAGATATTGGATAGTGAACAGTTTTCTGTGTGTTTGGATTTGGTAGATAATATTGTGTTAATTATTAATGAGAGTTAGTGTTGTTATTTGAATCTCGTTTTTCGTATTTTTGTAAATTAATGACGGTATTTTTATTTTGTTGAACATTAATGATTTGATTTATATATATATCGTTGTTTCATTGTTGATTCTATCGAGAAAAATTGATTATTCTATTCAACGAATATAAACTTTTTTGGTCATCATCATTTAATGTTAAGTATTAATTTATCTTAAATGTAAACGGTTTGCATTCATCTATATCTCTACGTAGGTATATTAAGTATTTGATACATTCTATTAGTACGAATCTTTTTAAATTCATATAAATTAATGTATTGAATGATATTTTGTGCATTGTACATGGATTATGTGGATATCTTATGCAGGTGTGCTGATGCTCTGAAAGTTCTATGAGATAATTCAGCAACTGGTCAAATGAAAGAGGGTGCCTCTGTTGTAAGAAGATGGGAGGATATGGACACTGTCATATTGGTGAAAATCTTTCTGTCTTTTGATGTCTTCTAGTTGACTTCAGGGATTGTACATTGCCTTCTTGTAGAAGGTCCACTGCTTCCTCCACTAATGCCCGAATTTTTTTTTAAAAAGCTAGATAAAATTATCTTGCAGAAGGCTACTTGATTACGTGAGTTCCTAACATGTACTAAGCACTTGTGCATCATGTGCCAGTGTACTCGAATTGATGAAGGCTTTATAAGGTGGTACAAGTATGAGGAAGGCCTATGGAAAATGGATGAGGCGAGGTCTCTTGCTCTTTGATTAGAACACTGTAGAGACTATAATTTTAACATCTTGTTTTCCTTGTATGTCATATCTACATAATATGTTGTTGAATAAGCATATATAGAATCAGTCCATTGTGTTTTAGGTTGTGATCCTCCTAACGCTTTCGTTTTAGGTCGCTAATATTGTAATACTTGCATGATGATCTTCTCCCATGGGAAAAGTATTATCTGTCTGCATAATTATGTACATATGGTAAAATTTCACTTTCTGTTGCTTCAAGTTGATCTTTTGTTGTCCATTAATATTATTTCAAAATGAAGTGGTTTCAAAGTAATACGCAATTGAGTATTTTTTCTATCATTTACGTCATTACAATTAAATTATAAGTATTTCTCTATTTTCAATATACTGTTTCGAATTCATGTTATTTTATGTATGGAATCATTATTGCTTATATTATTGAATTTGAAATTCTATTGATTTTGTAATTGTTAGTGTCAAATTCATTTCTAGTGTCAGGTTTAGTATTTGATAGTGAGATTTTGAAGGAATATTTGATTTCCCCTTCTTTCATACTTTTATGTTAAGTTATAGTGACATTGTTCGGTTGAAATGGTGATATTAAAGTTTTACAGTGCATTGTTGTTTTGGCTTTGTAAAATTCATAAGTGATGAAAAACATTGTTGTTTAAAATGTTGTTGATATTTAAAGTAAATATACGGATTTAATGTTCAGTATTATACTTGAAGTAAATTTGGGGATTTATGGTTTTCTCTGTCAGTTTTGGCATTAAAGGCATTTGTTCCAGTTCGTTTATCGTGTTTTCCACGTCCGTCTTTTCTCGTTGACTGAAGTCAAGATAAGTAAAGTAAATTTTCTTTAGTTACAATGATAATGCCGTTTTTTATTTTACAATGGTCTAATTAATTTGTCATCAATTTTAACTTTGATTAAAGTGCATGTTATTCTTACGGAGTTATGAGATTTGTTATTATTGTTATAAGAAGTTGTTGTTAGATGGTTGTGTTGATAATTTGTTATGCTTAGGTTGTTTATTGGTTTCTTTGGTAGTCATGTTGCAAATTATTTTCTTGGTAAATTTACTCCTGAAATTGGTGTCTTTCCTATTACGATTTTGTTTGTTCAGGTTAGGTTGTTTATTTGTTGATCTAGTAGTCGCGTTGCACATTATTTTCTCAGTAAATCTACTACTGAAATTGGTATTTTTCTCATTATGATTTTGTTTATTATCTTGTTGTATTTAGTGTATATTGTAATGCTATCGTCGTTTTATGAATTGATGTTATGAAATGCCAGTATAAAAAATGCTTTAGAAGTTACCATCATTGTTATCATCTAATTATCTATTTATTTTTTGAAACACTTGCCAAGGGTTTGGTGTTCTTTGTAGTACATTTGAGATATTGTTGTTTTAATGAGAATTGTAGCAGTTGGAGTCATTTATGGTGAGTATATCAATAGCAGTTTGATATAGTGCTTGCATGTTATTCTATTTTCAAATTAGAATCACCAGTTGTAATATCGTCTCTATCAAGTATCACGAAGAATAAATGTCTCCCAAGTAATAACAAAGTCTTACAATTTCTATTAAGTTGACTGATTGTCTATTTTCTCTATTTTTTTTTTATTTGATGATATATTTTTTCTTTTCATTGTAGTAATGGCTCCCAAAAACTTCATGAAATTTATTCGAAGACTTGATTCTTAAGTTCTGTATAAAGGAGGATCAAGCAGTGATTCCAAGTCATAATTGTTAACGCCTTTATAGACTCCTGTTTTACCTGTTTCAGTCTCCAATTTTGTGAAACCTGATTCTGGTTTGTGCCATGTTAAATGGATTGAAGAAGAAGATAATCAGTAAGAAGAAATTCCATTACGTAAATTGGTGAAACAGTAGAAAACCTATTAGCAAGAGCGTTCAAATACGAATTCTGAACGAAAATGGAAAAATCTTTCTAAAGAAGAGCTAGACAGCAAAACATTTGGCCTAGAGAAAGAGGTAACGTTTTTTCACTTTATCATATGAATATATACTTTATTTGGCATGACGTGTTAACGTGGTTTCATTGTTTTTGAAATAGGCTTATGAAGGTTTCTTAGAAATCAGAGAACGTTGGCTTGTTTCAGAAGATGTGATCTCAGATTTGAAAAAACAAAATGAAGATATGATTTCCGAGGTTTGCAGATTGGAAGAATAGTTGAAAATATCAAAGGAGGCATTTGAAAAGGTCAAAACCGAATTCAAACACTGTCAAGAATCATTTAGAAATGTTGAACAGTCTTTCGCAAATGAGCGCAGCAAAAGGAAGTCTTTAAAAAGAAAAGTAATGAATTGTCTGAAGAAAATGATAACATCAAATCTTTAATTGCACAAGCTAAGAAAGATAAAGAAGAGGCTTATGATTCGGTGTCAGAAATGTTTTTGGCCACTAGAAAAAGCTTGTGTTAAAGAATTTAAGTACAGATTCCCAAATGAAGATTTTAGTTTTTTAGAGACAATTGTGTTGAAAAATGAGAAGATGCCACCTAATAGAGATTATATTGACTGCAATGTTGTTGTACCTTTCTCTAGTCCACTTAATGCCAATATTTTGATACTATTTGCCAATATTTGCCATGCAAGTGTTTATAGTTGTGTTATTATTACAAACGTGGATGTATTTAGTTGATGCTAATTTTTGTGTATGTAAAAAAAGTCTCCAGCCCATGTAATGTTACTTTTGTAAATATTTAAACTGTTTAATTGTAATATTGATGTTAAATATCTTGACGATGTCTGTGGTGCAAGAGTTTGTGGTTTACTTGCATATGTAAAAAATATGTATCTGTAACATATAATACATAGAATGTAGCATTCATTGTATCTGACAATAATAATATAAAACGTATAAATATCTTTTTATCAAGGAATTTATATTTATGTTTCTGTATATATTTAAACATTTAATGTGACCTTTTCATATTCATATAAATATATTTAATTTTTCACATTAATCTCTCATAAACAATGTCTTATATTATATACGATGTATCAATCCTTTCTGTTATAAACAATGCTTTATATTATATATAACATATCAATCCCTTCAGTTAAACACTACTTTGAAAACAATATTTGTCAATGTCTCTGCCGGTTCATCTTGTTGCAGGGCCAACAAAATCTTGATACCTTATCTTGAGGTTACTCTTGATAGTACGACGTATAATTGACCATGTGTAAAGACCTGATGTTTCATATACAATCCTACTTTTTTGAGTGATTTACCCTGGCTTTTGTTTATTGTCATATAGAAGCTAACTGTCACAGGTAACTGTCTTCTCTTAAACCTGAAAGGCCAATTCATATCTACATTCAACATTATTATTCTGGGAATTGTAACAATATTCCCAATATTTGACCTGGTAATTCCCAATATTTGACCTGGTAATAATCATTGCTTGTATGGACCACTTTCCTAAATGGGTTATAATCAATTTGGTTCCATTGCAAAAACCATCAGATTGATTCAAATTACGCAACAACATAATTGAAATGCCAATTTTCAGATGCAATTCATGTTTGGGCATGCTGGAGCACATCAGAGAATTAAGAAATTTGGTCGGATAGAGAATGTCATCATTGTTTGAGATACTTGCTGCTTTGCAAGTGTTGTCTGAGCTGAAATACGTCTTTCTATCTGTTCGTTGACTCTGAGTGATATAGTCGTTCAATCTATGTACTGTCTTATTTTTTGGTGTCAATATTTCTTTCTCTCTCATATAGTCAATATTATTTATCTGAACAGATAAATCTGGAAAAACAACATTCATAATTGTTTCTTCTTGACTGGTATGTTGATCGATTTTCAAGTCTTGAGGTATTTGGATGTAACTCTCATTTTCTGCAACGTCCCTTCCTTTTCCAATATCAAGTAACCATTTGTCAAAAGTCTTCAAGTTATCCAATTCTATTGGGTTTACCAAGTTTGTCTTCAATCTCATGCTCTCTGTAAGTCTCAACACTGTTATATGTTTCCAAAGGGTAGATGATGATAAACAGGCCTGGATTATGTCAAGTTTTTTCCTTTTTGGTATAACTAGTAGAATCTGTCTAAAATCACCACCTAGGGCAACAATGAGGCCTCCAAATATTCTATCTACATTTGATTGATCTTTTTCAAACAAAATATCTTTCAAAGTTCTATCAAGAGCTTCAAAGCAATACCTATTTGCCATGGGTGCTTCATCCTGAATGATCAAAGCTGTTTGCTCGAGTAGTTTTGCCAATTGTGTCCCCTTTTTTATATCACTTGTACTTTCCTCAATGATATCTAAAGGAATTCGAAAATGTGAATATGCTATTCTTCCACCGGATAGCAGCAATGTAGCAATTCTTGATGTAGCTACAGCCAGTACAATTTTATCCTTGGATCTTAATTTGGCCATGATTGTTGACCATTGGAAGGTTTTGCCTATTCCACCATGTCCATAAACAAAAAATGGTGTTCCACTTTGATTGTTCATAGAATCAAGGATTGAATCGTATATGCGTCTCTGGCCATTGTTGAGACCCTTGTATAAATCACTGTGTGGTGTTTTCATGTTGTCGATATCATAATATAATTCCTCAACAATTAATCTATTCTATGAATTCTAAAAAATGGAACAGTTTGGAATTGGCATTCCAAGGAAATCGGTCAGGGATTTTCCTGCCTTTTTCATCAGCTCTTCAACCTCAAACAATGCATGATTCTTAATTTGTTCCTCAGTGCATCTAAATTCTGTCATTGGCATTTTCTGTTTAAGAATGTAGGGAATGTCTTCAGATAGGTGTTCTGCATTTGCTCTCCACAAGTGTCTTGGACTCACCACTTCATTATATACAAGAATAGTTACAAAGAGTTGTCTTAACTATCTTTCGGTAGCCCACGTTGATGCTTCATCCAAGCAATTATTCCACTCTTTATCATCATCCAGCAATCCTAATGCATAACATGCATCTTTGAATGTATTGAATATTTCTTTGTTGACAGTTCAAATATCTTCAAATGATGTTGCTCCTCTTACTAAGTTCAAAAGCATTCATAAATAATATTTCTCACCACTACCTGGAAATGCAAAATACATCCTGCCAATACACCTTGATTTTTGTCGTGGGGACCATTTTCTTTCTGTATCCTTCCAAAGCCATTTTCTTGGAAATCAGGATAAGTCAATGATCTTGCGGAATGGTATCGTTGATTACACTTCATCCATTTAGTCAATTTCATTTGCGTAACAACATTGCTTTCCAAAAGTTTAACCAAACACTTACTTAGATCGAAAATAACTGTTTGTTCATTCTTTAAGTGGAATGACAATCTTTCAACAACTAGTTCTTTGTAATACATGTCAAATTGAAATATCCTCTAGCAAGCTTCCATAGAAGAGATATATCTGTAATGTTTTTTTATTGAATCAATTAATATTATATTTATAACAAACATGAACAAACAATATAAAAACATTATATTTGCTGTATTTTGTACATACTTGCTGTCCAACTATGCCTTTATTTCATCTTTGTTCCGTAAAACCTAGCATTAATTATTCTATTGACCATTGTTTTCAATTTCCATAGAAACTCTCGTTCTGTCCGACCCTTTGTTGACATACTTGAATATATACTTGATTGATCTAAGTTGATTACATATTTCAATATTTATGTGATCCGTTGTCATCCACAGATGTTTGATCGACAAATTTCTTTGGAAAATGTTTTTTACATTTTCCTCTCTCCATACATGGTGAATTCTTGTTAACATCACCACATGGACCGTTGATCATGTGATTCTCGACAGCTGCAAAGGCTACATGATCAGTTTCCTTATTTGGTATTTTAGCAGAAACTATTTCATCTATTTTGGATGCCGAAGGATTCTTATATTTGGAATGTAGAAAAACCAATATATGAGCATGTGGGAGGCCTCTCTTTTGGAACTCGATAGTGTAGATAACTGACAACAACAATTATAACATGTTCAGCAATAGTTGGTATAATATAATTTCATAACATAGATTATCAATGAACCAGATTTTTTAAAGAAAGTAGAAATATTATTCATTGGATTACTTACTTGCCACTGTTTCACCAAAATATTCATCTTTTTTTATCTCTCACATTAGCTCAAGCAATTTGATCTCAAAAACTTTGCAAACCGCAGTTACTCTACTTTCTTGATCACATTGTCCAATACAATTTTGTAGATATTGTATCTCTAGCCACTTGGGATTATAGTTGAATGTCAGAAAAATATTTGGATATCCAAAACATCTGCAAATCACCATTGCATCTTGATAATTCTGAACACGATATCAGGGACTACCAATGTGAGATGAAGGGAGCAATGTAGATTTCCCTAGATGTTGTGCATTAACATCATCTTTTGAAATGGCATCCATCAACCCGCTATACAAATCACTTCTCAATTTTTTCTGATTGTTTCTAATCCAATGAAATTTTTCCTCTTCAACAGCCATATATGCATCCATAATATATTGTTGCAATAATCTACCTGATCTCATCAGAGTATGCCCTTCATGTAATCTATATTGTAACCGAAATGCATAATATTCTCTCATGCTCAGCCTGTTTCTCTTTGATGACTTTTTTTAGGAAACTCTTTATGGTTAATGTCAATTTTGTATCCATCTTCTCCATATGGGAATAATATTGGATAACTTAATGCCATAAAACTTGGATGCAAGTCAGAAATTCTTTGAGGACCCCTTTTTGAATGATGAACAATGATATCTTTTCTAGTTTCTGAAATTCCAATATCACCAACAATTAAACCCGCAATTTCAGATTCAGTTGGCAAATTGTATTGTCTTCCATCTTTTTCCCTTTTCACTTTTAACTGCAAATACATATTTCTAATATCATTCCAATGCATACGAATCCTGACAGAATGAAAACTTTTAACCAATTCATTGTTTGCATCAAACATCAATTGCAATTCATGCACTAATTCCCTATCAACAGTACCATTGGCTATATTATCTTGCGTAGAATTCAATCTATGACTGGTTTCATACTCTGTGTCATGAATATAAAGCTACACAAACTAAGGTTTCCTTCCTTCAGGTGGAAGTAATGATCCTATTCCGTGGTAATTCTGTCTGCAAATTTTGAAAACGTATGGACCACCCCCTTGGTTAATCTCATGGTCAACATGCCCTCCATCGATGTAAATGAGAACAATGAATTGTATATCATTATTTTGCTTCTGAAACTAATCCCGTTGTTACCACTGCCCATATCCAATAAACATTTTAATGGTTCTGGTGATTCTTTCAATAATGGTAACTAAACTTTGCCATCCATACAAAATAATGAAAACAAAGGGATGGCTGGCTCTTGATTCTTAACAGTTCGCTCTTCATACCACATGACTGATCCACAATGAATGCACTTGTAGGATGATATTTTTCCACTGTGCAAAGAAATAACATGATATTTTTAGAAAGTAATAAAGTTAATACTTAGATGTGTTCTGTTAATTTGGAAACTCACAATGACATTTTCTTTTTTCCAAGTAACTTTAATATTTGAGTTAACATTTAAATATGTCTAACTAACAATATGACATTACCTCTTTCTGTTGAGTGAGATTTTAAACCTCTATTTGTCTTTGATAAAGATTTCTTTTGTTTTTTCAATGTTTGACCTAGAAATGAGAATAATAAAAAAACATCATCACAATATTCAACAACACTTGCAATGTTATAAATGGTTCCGCAAAGTTCCACACCTTTATTTTTACAATGTAATGAAATAACATTATGTTTTTAAAATATAACAAACTGAATGTTTAAATGTATGTTGTCGGATTCAAAACTCACGATTGTGTTGTTCTGCATTAGTAATTGGAACATTAGAATCAAGATCTGCACATGGAGAAGCACCTAAAAAACATAGATTTAGTTAGCCAATTTAACTTATCATAATCTAAAAAACATAGGTAACCACTAATATGATATTTTTTACCTCTCTTCCTTTCTAATTTAGACATCCTCTCCATTCTATTTTTCTCTTGTATCTCATTTACATTTACAGAAGCATTTGAAGAACTTGTTGAACCCTTCTTTGTGTTTGATACACATTGTTTCTCTTTTTTAGATCTCTCATCTGGATTTCAAAATAATAATATTAGAATTAATACTATACCATGCAAAAAATTATATAATAGAAGAGCTTAACCAAAAGGCAAAAACAGTAATTAAATATCGCATTTATATTTATAGAAGTATTTAAAGAAATTATTATGACATTTATTACATCTTTTTGTTGAGCGAGATTTGAACCTCTATTTGTCTCTCATAAAGATTTCTTTTGTTTTTTTTTTCAATGTTTGACTTGAGAATGAAAATAATAAAAAAAGGTCATCACAGTATTCAACAACACTAGCAATGTTAACAATGGTTCGACAAAGTTTCACACCTTTATTTTTACAATGTAATGAAATAATATTATGTTTTTAAAATATAACAAAATGAATGTTCGAATGTATGTTGTCAGATTCAAAACTCACGATTGTATTGTTTTGCATTAGTAATTGGAATATTAGAATCAGGATCTACACGTGGAGAAGCACTTGAAAAACATAGATTTAGTCAACCAATTTAACTTATCATAATCTAAAAAGCATAGGTAACCGCTAATATGATATTTTTTACCTCTCTTCTTTTTTAATTTAGACATTTTCTCCGTTTTATTTTCCTCGTGTATCTCATTTACATTTATAGAAGCATTTGAAGAACTTGTTGAACCCTTCTTTGTGTTTGATACATATTGTTTCTGTTTTTTAAATCTCTGATTTGGATTTCAAAATAATAATAATAGAATTAATACTATACCATGCAACAAATTATATAATAGAAAAGCTTACCCAAAAGGCAAAAACAATAATTAAATATCTCATTTATATTTATAGAAGTATTTAAAAAAATTATTGGATCTTTCTTTGTCTTCGATACACATTGTTTTTGCTTTTCAAATGTGTCACCTGATTGAGACTATATTACACAACAAATTATATCATTGAAGAAAGCATAAATTAATTCGCTCAACAATTATTTCATATCTATCAAAAAAGTATTGACAACCATGTAATATACAAAATAATTGTATGACTATACCAAAATAAATAAGCTAGTTATTTTTGTTAGGAAGTTTATTATGGATCATTTTACTGTGAAATTCATACGTCAAAACACCAATTTGTAGTTGATAAATAACTAAAACAAGAAAGATATAGACTGAACTCGTTTGCTCTCTAGATAATAATTATATGAAGTTCTAATATTAAATACCTTTTTTCTTTTTGGAGATTGACTTTCTTATTGGCTTTGGAAATTTAGGCCTTTTTTTTGTTCCATATAATATTCTCAATTTTCTATTCTCCTCGCATATTTTTGTTCTCAAATCAATGATACTTATTTTTCTAGAATCATATTCCAATTTGTAGTTTTCAATCACTTGCAAATATAATTCCTGAATATATGATTGTATAGCTGCTGCATCTTGATCCGTAAGAACCATCTTACAATCTTGTACCTGACCAAAACAAAAAATATATTCTGTTAATTGCATTCTTTTTTTCAGCTTTGTCGAGTCCAGATTATTATAATTGTATGCAAAAATTGATAACAAATGATTTACTACAATTTTTTTATGCAAATTTATGGATTGACAAATGTTTTATTAAAACTTTATAGCATAGAATATTATGGTTTTGCAGCAAGATTTGAACTGAAACAGAGCTTTATTTGTTATAGGCAAGCACTAAAATGGTTTGGCAACAAAGAGATTTTCAAACAAATGAGACATTTATTATTATAACTATGAATAAATTGTTGGTTTGACAATGGTCTACCAAAAGTATATCATGCATTTGTTGATTTGACAACTGAGAATAACTTCGACTCTGACATTATAACCAAAAAGATACTTGCATCTATTACAATTATACTTATATTATGGTATTCTAATTAACTCGTCACAATTCTATAGGCCCATTATATATAAATAAATGGTTCATCAATTAAATTTTGATCTCATGGAAATCTTAATCGATTACAATTCTAATGAAAAATTATGAAGAACCACGAAGTTTTCAATTTGTACTTTATTGGTTTTCCAAGAATTTATATAAATATTTTCAAGAATTAAAATCATCAAATTCACCTATATTAAAAAACTTTAGTAATTTGAATTTGATATCACAATCAATATTCAATTTAACAATTACACAAAAATAGTTCACAGAAAGAATATATTCATCACCTTTTATAGGAACTACACTGTAACTATAAGGAGCAATCGTTTCATCCAATTGTATATATCTACATTAATGAACAATAAAATAAAGATGTAAGAGAAATACATCAGTAAGAAGCATATAAATATTATTATGTATAAATTATTTAAGAAATGAAAGCAGTACGATATAAAGAAACAAGAAAATCTAAACCTTAAAGTAGATCAAACACACCATACATAAGATAACAACAATCTAACGTTCAGATAAATCTCTCTCTCTCTCTCTCTCTCTATATATATATATAGCAATGTTATTAATTTCAATAACCAGTCAAACACAATGTTCTACAACATATACAATGTATGAGTCCATTGAATTTCACATAACTATATATATATATTTATAAATGCCATGCATTATACCTCACCATTTATTTATAGGATCAGATTCATCTCACTTGCAATTTATTAAGAGCAATACATTAATGAGCAAATTAAAATTTACAAAATAAATCATTAGGAAATTAATAGTTCGATATATTTTTATATCATGAAATGTTTATATTTTTTTTAAACAATAATGAAACCATGAAGTTCATAATTAATTATAGTTGTTAAATTATTAAATATTTTGTTTCTATTTTAAATGACTACAATAAGTTTTTTATCAGGTGTAATTATATTCGAAGTTGAATATCTTCTGCTTGGTTAAAACGTTGTCGTTTAACATGTTCATCGTCTTTGAAAGCAAATTAGGGATTAAGGGTATTTTTTCCGTTGATTTTGTAATCACAATTGCACTTCAAAAGCTTTCGTATGTATTAACAAACTGAATTACATTACTTTACTGACTAAATTTATTGTTTTTATCGACTCACATCATTGTTCAACTCTGTTTTTACTTGCATTAACCAACAATTTGTGGGTAATTTCAGTTTTTCTAACTGGGTTTTATTTGCATCTCATTTTTCTGTTTAACAATGTTGCTTGTAGAAATTCCTAGCACAATCACCTGTGCTAATCTTTTGCAATTCTGAAAACATTACAATATCGACAACAATTTTGATTTATTACCATGAGATGGTTTTAAATTTTTTGTAGATCCGCATCCCCCGCCTGGGTTTTTCACGTTTTTTGAAAATTTTCTCCAGTGTGATCTTATTCCTCCTTTCTCTTCATTTGTCGAAGAAGTCATGGTTTCCTATAACATTACACCCAGTCAACTCCATCCCAGTGCTGGGAAAATAGTTTTGGGTTTTGAAGCTCTGTGTTTGATGCTAGGGCTGCAAAAAAAAATAAAAATAATAATAAATAAAAAAAGGGAAACCAGACCGAAACTGGACCAAAAAAACCAGTTAACTGGTTAACCGTTTTCTGTTTCAATTTCAAAAAATGGCTAAACCAGTTTTCCGGTTTGGTTTACGGTTTATCTTATTTTTATAACCGGTTAACCGAAACTAGTTTAATAAACCAGTTTTCCGATAATCCTAATATAATAATATTATTTTAATTTTTAAAAATATTTATTATCTTTATTAGTTTGAATCCCTAACTTCACACTCGATACTCCTCTCAAACTCCAGTAGTTGCCGCTGCCCTCTCAAACTCGTCTTCTTCTTCATTACATTTACTCGTCTCTCCTCCTCCCGTCCTCTCCTCTCAAACTCGCTTGTTTTCTCTGTCTTCTTCTTTATGCACGCGCCATAGTGCAACATTAGCAGCTGGGGAAGTTGTTTTGGCTTTACATCAATGTGATTATGCTCTTTCCACAGGTTGGTACTCATTCCTTCCTCTTGAACCTTATTTTAGCTGAATGGAAATGCATTTCAAACATATAGTTTTTTCATACTTGCTTGTCATCTTATTTGGTCCTTTTTTCATGTTTAATTCTTGATGGATCAAATTGCCAGAAATTTAAAACTCATGAAGTGCATCATTAAGTTTGACTGATGTTTGGAAAGAGGATACAGGTCATAGCTGGTATAGTTCCTGGTATTGAGAAAGCCTGTCTCTATCGTGGGACATTGTCTTTGGAGATATTGGAAGTTTGGAACACCTGAACAGCAAGCTCTAGCTTTAAACGCAGTCAGGGACACCATCCTTGGGATCTTTCTTATTGTTGTTGTTGGCTATGATAATTTCTTGCTTACTCTTGATATATGAAATATCAGTAAAAGATTTACTTGTCTATTTGCTTCCTAATATGCTATTTGTTTATACAATTCTTAATTAATTTTATGTCTCCCATACAAATACTTTTAGGTGTCAAATATCATGTCTCCAACAATAAAATATCATATTTACCTTAAGGAAATTCATACTGTGTAACATTTGGGCAAGCAACAATAAAATATCGTATTCGTATAAGCTTATGATATTTAAAAAGATCATTACATTGTTTTAGGCAAGCAGCACATTCCAAAACCATAGAAGAATTAGATGCCATTAATGTAGATAAACAGATATACCTTACCTGCTTGGTGAATAGATTTCAGCTGTATTGCTATATATGATTGATGGACCGATGAAATGATTTATATAGGCAGATTATCATTATATTATATATATAAAAGCAATGTCTTATTTAATAAAATGTATCAAATTAAAACCATTAATTATACATGATTTTGATAGCCCTCTATGATTATATTAAAGTGTACGTATGTAATGCCTGATAATTGCTGGATAAAAAGATTCGTACTACTTAGTGGTTCAACTTGCAAATAATCTTTTTATATTAGAGGTTGATATTAACTTGTGAATTTTTTTATATGTTTCCACACATATACTCTTTTTAACTCTTGGATGATTATGAAACTAGCCTCCATGAAAGTAACTAGTATATGTGTTTTCCATTTGTCTTCAGTTTTTTATTGATTGCGTCCTACAAGCTTTATTGATGTCGTCGACTGGTGACAATACTCGTGCTTTTCAGACATCAAGTGACATTCATTCACCGAATCCGACACCTGCAAATGCAGTTACAAATTCAACTACTTGCACGACACCAGCACCATGTCCAACCCAAAAACGTGGGACTTCTATTACTCAAAGGAAGAACACTTCATAAATGTGGGATCACTTTACCAAGATTTATTCTGAGAATAAGGATAATGCCACTGCATCATGTAATTACTGTGGGAATGTTCTAGCTTGTCCAAGTAAGAGTGGTACAAGTTGTCTGCATAACCATTTAAGTAGGTGTAGAAAGTATCCCTTGAATGTGGTGGACAAGAAGCAAAAGAGATTAGTGTTTCAACAAGCACAACAGGCACGTGGTCAGTCGAGTGGTGCTCCACATTCTTCACTTTTGACTTGAAAATTTGACCAGGATGCGCTTAGACGGGCTTTAACTAAAATGGTCATTCTTGATAAGTTACCTTGTAGGTTTGTTGAGCGTGAGGGGTTTCAAGAGTTCATGAGTATGGCTCAGCCAAGGTTTGAAATTCCTAGCCAAACAACGGTTGCTTCAGATTGTATTAGAATATATAATGAAGAGTGCCAAAAGATGAAGAAGTTCTTTGCTAAGTTTTTACAAACAGTTTCTCTCACCACTGATACATGGACAAGTTGTCAGAACCTCAATTATATGTGTCTGGCAGCTCACTTCATCAATGAAAACTGGGTTTTACAAAAAAGGATTATAAACTTCTGCCCCATTATCAGTCATAAAGGTTTAGCGATTGGCAAGGCAGTGGAGAAGTGTTTGCTTGAGTAGGATATTTCTAAAGTTTTCACAATCACTGTTGATAATGCAAGCTCTAATGATGTTGGAATAAGTTATCTAAAGACTTGGTTGGGAAGTTGGAAGGGGAGTGTCTTGGATGGTGACTTCCTCCACATGAGATGTTGTGCTCATATATTGAGTTTAGTTGTAAAAGAAGGATTAAAAGATATGGAGGACTCCATATTTCAAATTCATTTGGCAGTGAGGTACGTGAGGTCTTCTCCGGCAAGGTTACAGAAATTTAAGGAGTGTGTGACAAAAGAAAAAATTGAAAGTAAAGCTCAGTTGGTTCTCGATGTTGAAACAAGATGGAATTCCACATACTTGATGTTGGAGGTGACAATAAAATTTCAGAAAGCTTTTGAGTTGTTGGAAATAGAGGATAGTAAGTATTCAGATGAGCTTAGTAGTGGGGAAAGGTTTAGGGGTTTGCCTACATGCATTGATTGGGAGTATGCACGATACTTCTTACCTTTTTTGAAAGTCTTTTATGATACAACTCTACGTGTCTCTGGCTCACTTTATGTCACTAGTAATGCTTACATGCAGGACATTTTTGGCATTGGATTGAAGATTTCAAAATGGTGTAGAAGTGTAGATCCTGGGTTACATATTATGGCTCTAAGGATGAAGGGGAAATATGATAAATATTGGTCAAATATTGATAATATCAACCTCATGTTATTCATTGTAGAGGTACTAGATCCGAGACACAAGTTAGAATATGTGAATTGGGTTATTAATGAGTCTTTTGATATGGTTCTTGCTGATAGGTTGAAGGCAAAAGTGAAGGAAGTTTTGGTGGCTTTATTTAAGCAATATAGTTCGTTTAAGGTGGTCCTTAGTGCGCAACCAAGTGAGCAGACTCGAGTTGCAATGGAGATTGATGTTGATGATGTAGATCTTGATAATGAGGAGTTTATGAAGGCTATGTATCAAGAGAAACAGGCTAGAAAAAAAGTTGTGAATCACAAAACAGAGTTGGACAAATATTTAACGGATGATTGTGAAGATGACAACAAGAGTTTTAATATCTTGCAATGGTGGAAGTTAAATTCAACAAAATATGGAGCTCTGTCTATGATAGCATAAGATGTATTGACTATGCCTATCTCTACCGTTGCATTTGAGTCAGCTTTCAGTACGGGGGGTCGTGTATTGGATCCATTTTGTAGCTCCCTCACTCCTAAGATGGTGGAGGCTCTTATTTGTACATAGGATTGGGTTTGGGCTTCGCGTGTACCATTCATCATAGAGGAGAGCTTGGACGAAATATCAAAACTTGACATGGGTAAAATTGTTCCTTTACTTTTAATTTTTTGGTTATTTATTTGTTGTTTTTGTTAAATATATTTTGCAAATATAACCTATCTAATGTGCTTGTCCAATTATTTGTAGAAATTGCGCGTTTCGGATTGGAAAGCACAAGTCATATGGATGATTGAACGACAACCCAATATATGAGGTATATTACTTTTGATTTTTTGTCTTGTATTTCAATGGGCGCTATACTTAAGAAAAGTAAACAAGATTATGATCTCATTTCTTAATTATTTTATAAGCTGGTTGTTAAGATTGGTTGATCAATAAGTATTCAGTTTGACATGTTTGATTTGTTGAGTAATTGACATGGCTTTGGGACTCATAAAAGGGAATAATTTTTCTGTATTAAAGACTGTGACAGAGAAAGAGAGAGAGATAGAGGATTAAGATTAATTTTGTCATTTGTGATTACTGTTAAGGGGCAGAAAATGAGGCAATGTGCAATGTCATGAGCTTTTTAATATTAGATGTAGTGAGCTTGTCTCTTTCGATAATTCTTCTGTATAAGAACATGAAGATGAAAACCAGTCGATACATAATCTATATTTTATTTAGTTGTTCACCAAAAGTTTTCCAGGCTGCACTTGAGATTTTTACTGACATTAAGTGCCAAGAAATAAAATTTTGTCAACCCTCAATCTGTATTTATAAGCTAATAAGGAATAAAATTAGTTTGGTGAAATTAAGTCACCTCGCTAGCTACCTATAAGGCTATAACAATAAAAGTCAAATGGGTTGAGTACAAATCAGTTAATAACTTTAAGATACCATAAACAAGAATCCTATGGAATCATTCACTGTATCATATTATTTATGTGTTTATTTTATTTTTCTGTAGTGACATTTGCTGAAAACCAAATGCATTCTCTTTATTTAGAAAATATTAAAGCTGATTTCAGTTGCCTTTGTTGTTGATGGTGAAGGGGGCCTAATTTAAGGAATAGAAACTAATTTCATATCTCCTCCCCATGCTTCATGATTATTTTTTCATTATAATGTTGCTAGGATATCATTTAATAATTGTTGCAATAAATCCATTTGCATATTCTATTATCATATTTGGCCTTAATACATAATACCAATCCATTTAAATTATTAGTTTTTGAAAGGTAATAGAGAGATAAATATAAGTTTTGCATTCCTCTTGCAGGTGATTCCATGATTGCACTAGGCCAATCGAAGAATGCTTGAGCCTTAAAGTGGAGGGGAGATGCCAGTTTACAACTTTCACTTGTTATTTCTTAATCACTTTTGTACTTGACCATTAAAATTTAAAGGAACAGTTTGTATTTTATGATAATGTAATTGTTGATTATTAGTTATTATGCTTGGATGAGAAGAATTCAGTAGCATTAATTGGTGATTAATTGGTCAAATTGTTGTGGATCTTTTGGTTTTTTGGTTTCTTGAAATCTTGTCATCCAAAAATAGGAAATTTTTTTATAAAAACATATAAAAAAAGGCAAAAAAAAAAAAATTTATTAATAAAACCGGTTCGCAAACCGGTTAACCGGATTGCAAACTAAAAATCCGAATCGGTTTGCAAACCGGTTTATGCAAAATCCGGACTGGTTTCGGTTTGCAATATGGCTTGAACCGAAAAACTGGTTCGGTTACAAAAAGCATGTATCCGGTTCGGTTAACCGATTTTTGCAGCCCTATTTGATGCATTATATTCTACACATGTTTTATATTTTTAACTACTTCTATGCATTGAAAAAGAGGTCGAATAGTCCGTTCTATTTTATCGAGGGTAGAAAAGGTCGAGGATTGTTAACTGGATTATCAAATAAAGTGCTTGGATGGAATGATAGATATTTTCTATTAGGTTGCAAAAAAGGTTGGGGTGGATTACCCACAGAATGGACAAAAGCTAAAATACCCCACCACAATCTCGGTAAAATAGATGTGAACGAATCTGGCATCCAGACATTGGAGAATTTTATTCGCAATCAACAAACATTTGATGTTTTTGATATGTTGGAGAATACTCAATTCTTCAATTCAAAAGAGGTATTACAATTTTTTGTATGATCAGTTTTCATTTATTTATTAATTGTTTCTCATGTAGCTTTTTTTTCCCTGGTTATAGTGGATATCGAAAAAGCTTCCCCAAATTCAACAGCTTCAATATCAACTTCTATGCCCAAATTGATGGGCCCTATTTCTACAGCACCATCTACATTTGAAATTGAACATAAAGATGAACATATAGAAGAGCTGCCACTAATCAAGCGAAGCAAGTGTAAAAAGGTGTGGGATGAGGAAGCTTAAGTTTCAATTCCTCCCAACAGTTTAAAGACAATGTCTAAAAAAGATCTTGAAGAACTTACATCAGAAGAGGTGAATTCTGTGATTTAAAATTGATGAATTTGGTTTACTTTTAGTTTATTAATTTTTTTTTATATTATTGTTGTTGCTGTTGACATGTTTGTGGAATAGGAGTTACGGCTTATTTGGATATCAGGAGCTGATGGTTGGCCTCCGATAAAGTCATTGCAAATTTGAAAACAAACAAACAAAAAAAATTTGTTGTTCACAGGGCCAAAATCACAAAGGAAATAATGGATTCAAAGAAACAGATGGCATAAGCTATGAATGAATCGGGGTTTCATAAGAAGAAATTATCAGTCATTGAACAATCATGTTCAAATGCAAAGTTAGAAAATTATGTTCTTGAAAGAAAGGAGAAAGAATTGTTGGACTGCAACAGCAAGCTGAAATCTACCCTTGTTGTAGTTGAAAAGGAAAGAGATAGAGCTTTTGATGTTGTCTTATGTATGTTTTTGAACACTCGAGAAGTCTGTTGTGATGCATTTAAGTCCAGATTTCCTGATGAAGATTTCAGTTTCTTAGAGAGTTTGATTCTGCAAGACGAAGAGAGAGATCTGTTAAAAGAGGATTGAAATGTCGATGTTTGTGGTAACAACGGTAACTCAGTTCAGACCTTGAGGTTTCCTGTTACTTATGCTATGTTTTGAGAGATTTGGAATGCTAATCTCGAAGAGGAATTTGCTTTAATTCATGAAATTGTTGATAAGTATAATTACGTAGCCATGGATACTGAGTTTCCTGGCGTTGTTTTGCATCTGGTTGGGCCTTCAGTATAGAAACGAAATAACAATATACTACTAGACTGAAAGATAATGTTGATTTGAAATTGATTCTATTGGGGGCTAATGTTTTTGGATGAGAATGGAAATTTACGTGCTGTGGTTTTCAAGTCCATGTGAGTGGTATTGAGTTGACTTAGAAGAATAGTGTGAAGGGTATTGATGTGAATCGATTTGGTGTCGCTTTTTGCTTCTCACAGTCCTGATTCCGTCGGTCCCCCCTGGCCTTGAGCAGACGCTGGGTTTTCATCCTCGATTACTTTGTTCCCATAGGATGATTTGGTTCGTAAAATCCTGAGTAGGGGTAGTTAGTAACAGATGTACTAACTATAACTAGCTCACTGAGTACATCGCACTGGATTACTCTTAGACTAGGTTGGATGTGACAAGCGGATATTAAATAGATTGGAAGGACAATTGCGAAGGCTTAAAAAGGAATGTGGTTTTAAGACAATTAACAAGGAGGAATAAGGAACAAGAGGTTAAAAGAAGCGAAGAAAAAAAAAAAAAAAAAAAAAAAACAATTTATGAGAGAATAGAGATTTGTTTAAATTTTTAATATCAAAGATTACCTTGTGTAGAATAATTTACCAGATTTAGCAAATGGTGTAGTCGTCTAGGTATGTAGTCATCTTATCAGAACATTCATTTGAACTATAATCCGTTCTAAGATCAGCAACAATAGCTTACATGGTCCCGACAAATTTTCAATAAAGCATCAATCATATCGTTGCATTTTTCTCTTGTACCATTTAGATTTCTATGTTGCTGTGAACATGGGTAGATCGGTTTGAATCCTTTGTCTGTCACCCTGCCCCACCAACAGGTTAAAAAAATGAATTTCAATAAATATTTGAACATTGCAGAAACAATTGCATTATAACTGTATATATAGATGATAATATAAGTTGAATTCCAAATTAATAATCAACAAATAACAAGTTCATAATTTTCTATTTAGTTTTATATTACACAAAATTTTTATTACCTTCTCTCTTGACGCTTTCCCATTCCAAGTTGCTCCTCATTTGCAAAAAGCAAAGTATCCTTTGCTTTCAACATGACGAAAATAGCAACTATAGAATTCATGACCTCGACCAGCAAATTCATCATGCCTTATTTGATTTTTGTTTTCATAGTATTTATATCATGACTTGTGATCGATGTCGTTCAAAACTATTTCAAGTCTCCTCTTTCTCCAGCCATTATCGAACCAATTAAAGATAAAAGAGATAAAGAGAGTCTACAAATGTATAGAAGTTATATTAAAAAAAGTTGAGATTGATACTTATATATACATATAGTTTCGAGAAGAGCTTAAATAAGAAGAGAAAATGAACATATGGAAAAACAAAGACGTTTTCTATTAAATGAGTCAACGATTGAAGAACCTGAAAATATCAAAAACCAACCGAGGTGATATGCCACTGACTTGAAACGTTTCATTGATTTAATAAATGATTACATCTGGAAAACCATCAAAGAACTAGTAATAAATAAGTATAATGATAAAAAAAAGAAAAAAATTGTTCGGTTTTTTCAAAAGAAACAATAATATATTTAGTTAAAGTCCATTGTTTCATACAGCAGTTACATCTTGATATTAGCATAACAATTTGTTCAATAACCAAGGTAAGAATGTTATGTCCAATGATGATATAAGTTTTTATAAACATTTACAAACTTATTAATATGAAATCATACATTAAAGTAATTTGTTATTTTAATCTGGTTGAAGTTTTATATTAATCAGGAAATAGTTTATTAAATTACTAATGACATTTTAATTTTTATTCCATTTATGTTTCCGCCGATTGGCTTATTTGAATTAAATATATATTTCACCTATTTTTGCAATATTTAACAATATGTTGTTCGGGGTATTCCAAAAAATAATATATTTTTATTAAAAAGTACACTTGCTATTTCAAAAACATCGGTCCAATCGATTTTCTATAGTCGACGGATTAACAGTGATTTTTTATATTCATTAATATTCATTTATATGATGGTTCTTTTTAACAACATTTTCTATTTCTTTAAGCTGTGTTCACCATGTCCTATGCATCCAATATGCTGTCAGTGTATCGTTTCGACTTCTCTTATGTCGTGCCGTTTTTCTTTCGAAGGGTTTGAAGCTTTTGTGTTGACATCTTCTACATTGCTGATTCAGTTTTGTATATCTCATCCCTTTTTTTCAATATATCGTGTCTTTGTTTTTAGTAGGAGTGTCATTTGTGTTTGTGTTATCATCGTTAATTGTTTAATGTTATAGTATACAGTTGTATTTATGGGCATCCCTACGAATTGAGTTATTATTTCAACGCAATATACACTTGTAAAAAAATTTGGATCAAGCTTATTAAAAATGAAAACCTAGGTTTGCCGATCATAAGAAATTAATACTTGAAGGGTCACAAAAAGAAGAAACAAACAAAAAAAGAAAAAAAATGTGTAACAACTACTTTTACAGACAAATTTCTTGTTAAGAATTTACATGTTTGAAATACGTTTTTTTTTTTTTTTGTTTTAAAACCGTTTGTTTCTTGTTAATATATTTCAGTTTTCATATTTATATGCTTTATTATGTAACTCTTGGTAGAATGGAAAAGATAAATCATGATCAAAGATGGTAGAATCACAAACTGAGGGGAAAGAAAATGCAAAGAATTTATCTCCAAAAACTAAACGGAAGAAAGTTGGTAGAGGTCCTGGTAGGCTCTCTGCAAGCCTTCAAGAAACTTGTGGATACTCCAATGACAATGTTCGGTGTGTGATAGAACGGTGGTTTTCACTGACAGTGACCAGAAGTCAAATTGCAATCTCCTAGCAGATGACACATCTGAACCAAGTAGTACATTGAAAATTGAAAGGAAAGGTTGACCATTTAATACATCTAATAAAAAATTAGCAACCAGATATAGAGATTTTTACTTCGAATCCCAAATGAGGTATAGAGATTTGGGTAGAATATGATTCGCTTTTCTAGATGATTTCAAATCTATTACTATTTAAGTGTTATTAATGATTTTGTTTTCACTCAAATCAGGTTGAAACCTTAACAGAAAGAAATCATCAGTTGGCTTTGAAGCTACAAAATGCATTGGAAAACTTAAAACAGTATAGCTTTACAGATTTTAATCAGATATGCTGTTGTTCTCCTTTTATAAACTCAACAATATTTTATAGCAAAATAATATGTCTTTCCACAAATATGTATATATATGAAAATTGGTGAAATGAATTTAAACACTTGAGAAGATAAGAAAAATTGTGTTTATTTTTGTTTGCTTGCAAAATGAGAAGTACACTAGATTATGTCTAGAATTGATGAACAAATGGAAGAACACGTCTTGCTAGCAAATTCAATAGAAGTTCAAGATACAGTCAATGTATCCCTCAACCATCGCATGAGCATCAACCTTTGCAGAGTGACCCCATTGACAGAGAAAGAGAATATTCACAAATGAAGACCCAATTCATTATGTATTTATCTATAATATGAATGAAATTTATGAAATTTGTATGTTGTTTCTTTTGGTTTTATAGTTTTATTACTTCTTTGTTTTGTTCTTTGCTTTGTTTGTGGGATCGCTTTTATAGTTATTTTCCTCTTTTGTAGCCCCTTGTTTGAGTCACTACTTTGATATTTAATTCTATACGAATGGTTCAACAGGCTTTGTGTCATGATCTTGCATGTCAAGTAGTTTCTAGTGAATTGACGCTTGAACCATAGATTCACTCATTCTATGAAGATTTAGACCACCTAAAGGCTTAAAAAATTTATAACACTCACGACCGCTTAGACAGTAATGAGGCGTAACGGATAAGATAGTGGAAAATGAGGAAACTATGGAGAAAAATGTCTCACAAATAGGAACTTCTAACTAATAAAATAAGGGGTATTTCTATGATATAACAATGAACACACCTCAGCACCAAAGACCCAAAACAAAAGAACAAAAAGAAAATTTGTTGAGAAGAGAACAGATATCCAATTAGGAGGCGAGAAAGAGAACATAAAAGGAATTGGAATCCAGCAACACCACATCCACTGGAACATTAATGAAAATACAAATAAATGGAGAATGGTACTATTACGCGACCAACCATAAAATATGCTATACTTATTATCAGAACAGTAAACAAAAATTTAATATGGAAACTATAATGATTAGAAACATAGTTTAATTTTTTTTTTTTAAATAAAGACTTTCAGATAAAAGTACATCGAACTATTAATGTTGTGATAATTTATCTTAAAAAATGCATTTCCTCAAATGTATTACTATCAATAAACTATAATTCAAACAATCTGATCCCTAAATAAATATGACATAAAATCACATGAATTTCAGGGAACAACATGCATTTAATTCTTCACAGTAACATTATGAATTGTAATTCACTATCTATTTCAGCTCAAAAATCAAAACTAACCATAGCGTTTTATACTAATGTAGTAACAATATGTCAATCTAGAGTTATACCTCATATTAATGACATTTTTGCATTCTTTGTTGTTACGAGTTTATGATTTGATCATTTCCATATTCCAACATACAACTTGATTTGCGAGCCAAGGTTCAATTTGTTATTCCTGAGGAAGGGTGTGATTTTTTTTGTTTTTACTGAAATAGTGTGTTCTATTTTATACTAAGTGTGTTTAATGTAGTATATTTATTTAAGTTGGCACCCACTCAGCAGGTAAAGCATTCTCACAAACGAAGTCTCAAATACATTATATACTTAATCTACAAATGGATGATCACTTATCAAGACCTCAACTTTTTTTTTGGATTACTTTTGATACATTACCCTATTGCTGCTTTAACATTCTCATTGTCACTTTCTTCGCTCATTTCCTCGTGACCTCTTCAATATATCTAAACATGTCTGTACAAGAATTGTCAACCTATTCCAACATCATCGCCACCGACCTTGCCACCATTCTGAGAAACATCTTTGATTTTTGGTGTCATTATTTCGTATTCAATCAGTTGACATCGAGGATTGTGACCATATCTCCATATTTGCCTTGTTTTTACAAAACACTGATATCCTATCAATTATAAATTACACTGAAAACAAATTGTATAAATTACTTTCTGAGCAATCAGTCTATATTCATCACTCAAGATCATCAACGGAAAAAGTTGGGACAATATAAGAGCGCATCCTTCCCAGATCCATATCTCAACTTGATTGAAAAGAACACGTCCAAACAACCACCAAAACTTTGGGGATATTCTGCGCATACCTTGTTTGTCCTGTGAGAACATGATACCCAACCATCTCTAGGTTACTATATCAACAATATAAAGTTTCTCGGCAGTTCCACTGACACTTAGAGATGGCAATGGGCCTGATATTTTTGGTACACCCGCCGGCTGCTCCCGAAAGGTCAGGCTTTACCCGATGTTCGTGGTTCTTGGCGGGGGCCGTGATTAAGGCATGACTACGGTACGGGCCGGGCTTGGTGATGTCTTCAGGTCGGGCCGACAATTTAGTATATTATGCTAAATTACCCTTATACTAATATTTAATTACAAGATTTCCTATATATAATATACTCATTTTCCCAAACCCTACATGGATGGATGGTAGCTTTGTGGAAAATATTTATATATGGGTAAGTAAAATAAAAAAATTATATTTAAAAAATTTCTAGAATTAAAAATATAAAAAAAAATGAAATTTATTAATATTAAACATCACATTATAAAAATGGCGGGCTTGGCCGGGCCGAGGTTACAAAAGCCCATCGGGTCGGGCTTGGCTTTACTTGTCATACCCGGGACGGGCCCGGCTGGGGCTTAGGCCTTTGTCATGAGGTCGGGCTGGGCCAGGGCCAAGGGGTACCCACTTCCGGCTTGGCCCATTGCCATCACTACTGACACTCTCATTTCACCTGTATCTATTATACATTAACTAAACTTGTTACAAATAGATTCGAAATTGAATATACTTCTTATTGCATTGACAATACATAATTATAATAGTAAAAATAAACAATGATATACCTCATCTAAGGAGATTTCGATTCCTTGTTGCATTTGTCACAATATAAATAGGTATTAATACCAGATTTCTTCTTGCAATAGGTGTAGAATGTAAACCACAACCAATACTATCATCAACTTCGGTTATCTTAGCCTTAATTGTATACTCCCTCACCTATACAATTGTAATTTATGTTCCACAACTAAGTATATAATAGTTTAATGTTTTAGTGAATACTATACTCATCAACATCATGCACACAGGATTGGTAACATGTTTAAGTGGTTTCCATTCTCAAACATTTCCCTCTCATCGGAACTTGATTCAAAATCTTTTTCTGTAATGAATTACTAGCAAAATTCCCATTCTGAAATAACAAAGAGTAGATAAATTTTAAATATGATTCTATCCGTGAAATTACATTAAAAACTGTTTCTCAAACACATACTATTTCTTTAAGAAATGCACCTCCCTAATATCTAAATTTATATAAATTCTAGATGCCGAGATGTATTGAGATAATAACTTCTATATGGAAAAAAAATAAGTTGTAATCAAAAATATATAATTTAATTTCATGTAATATATTTTTATTACCTTGGAAATCTTTAACATTTGTTGAGGTAATTATATGACATTGGGTTGGTACTGCTGATTGCAAATCTTCATCATCCCTATTTCTTCAGAAAATTTTCCCCATAACGTAATGTCACTGCTTTCTCTAAAAATTATATTAGGGTAAATTATTTAAATGGAGAAGACCATAAAACATACACTATACCACAACAAAAAGACATTTACCAACTTCCATCCATGCAAATCTGATGTCTCTTTTTTGTCTTGGTCGACTTGATCTCTTCTATTTCTCCTATTGCATTCAAAACTCCAATGATATCTGCATATAATTTATCATATTTGATGTACAAAAATATTTTTTATGCATTTAAAATACAAATATTCAAATTAACTATACCTGATAATAACCTTGTATCATTTGTTCTATTCTAAAGATCATGAAGACCAGCAAATTCAAATTTACATCTCGGAATAACAATTCTCAATTCTTTTATTTCTTGTGCAGTCGTGATCATAAGAAATTGTATATGGTATATACCGTCAATGGGTCTGCAAGAGGGAGCAGATGGTATGACTTTTATATGTCTAATCAAATATATAGACTCTTCATGAAGCTAATTTTTAAACTTTGCAATCCCATTATTTAGTATCGAGGCATGAATAACTTGATTCTAAAAAACCAATGAAAATCACAAATTTAAACAAACCTGTATAAATCAGAAATAAAAGTCTTAACATTATTTTCAGACTATATTTTTTACTTGTTGATCAATCAAATTCATGTCAAGGCTCATAACTCATAAGTTTGTCACCCATTCTGAAATTCCTACATTCCCACAATCGAGATACTCTGACAGTGACTATCCAATCATCTCTTAATTCATCAATATCTTTAAGAAAATTATTAGACATGGTTATGACTTGCCTGCAAAAAGAAATTCATCCTTAATACAATTCAATAAAAGCATTAAAGATTCCCAACCGAGATTTTACAACTAAAGCAAATGTTGTTGTATCACAATTATAAATAAATAAAATAATGTTTCACCTTTATAATCTAATTCATACTATAAATATTTCTTATCACAATTTAATAGTATACGGAATTTTTTGTTTGGTACTGGAATTTTAAACTCCAAGAAGAACTTACTGATTTACAATTGTCACTACAATATTGGTCGTCAATTTCTTTATTACAATTCTATAATATTATTATATGCAAATCAATAGCTTTTATAGACGAATTCATAATCCAACATATAAAAAATTACAATAGAAAGACAAAAACAATTGAAGGTATCACATTACCTATAACAGGAACTATATCTCAACTATGCCAGCAATTTGTTTGTTTCTTTGTTTTTTTTTTTTTGGGGGGGGGGGGGGGGGGATGTACTTTCAAGTACCTTTACTTCTCTTAATCGTGTACGACAACATAAACAACTACATATATATAACAAACACATTAATTTCAAGAGTTATGTATAAAACCTTTCACATTCAGATAAATACTCCTCACACTTCACATTAATTTCACATTAAACATAATACATAGCAAATACAATGTATCAATCTCTTTTAGATAAATATCTATCCACAAAATTGCATCAACTTCAATGACACTTAATAAAAGCATAACAATAATAACAAAATTAAATAACGACTGGGATTTTTTTATTTTTATAATTTTTTTATGAGGATAGCTATAATTCTTATTTAAGTTGCATTTGATACAAACTTATACTATTATGTGACATAAACAGTACCATTTATTTCATCAACACTTTAACAAAAACACTACATTTAGAGCGGCATTAAATATAAGAATACCAAACATCATCAATAAAAAAGGAAGTATATTAACCTATAATTAAACCAAAATTCTGATATCCTGACCATTAATAGTAATATCACATTGAAAGTATCACATAATAGTAAATGCACCCATCGATTTTGGATAAATATATATATCTATAAATATTTGTAGCGTCAACACAATGCACCTATAAAATTATTAATAGTACAAATCCAACGCATAAAAAAGGAGCAATTGTAAAGCTACAAAACACGATATCAAGAGATTAACACCATTAAGAACAACAATAAATATGAGAACGCCAAACATCATCAAAATACCAAACATATCAATGAAACAGTAAGTGTATTAACACATCGAGCTGCATGATTAGTTTCGCATTTTGTTTATTGCAATTTATCTGCATAAAATATCATGATTTAGAAACCACCTTTGATTTATTGAATAAATTACAGCACATCAAATGGTTTATTACAATGCAAATCATAAACTTTATCATTTATGGACTGATACTGAAATTTCCAACTGAGAGAGACATTGAGCTGCTTTAATTTTTTTTATTAATATTATAGTTTGGCAGCTTTGCTGATATAAACTCAAAGAGAAATTAAGCCACTTTATTTTTTATTAATATTATAGTTCGACATCTTTAAAAAATTGTCTAACAAATTGTATGGAATCCATTACCTAACCATTGTCCATAATTATGATTGTTCAAAGCTTGATGTGGTCAATAAATTCACTGTCAAACCACTAATTTGGCTATAAAATGGTGATAGGGCAAATATCGACTATGATATCATGATTTAAGAATGCTTGGAATTTCGACAGATCAATGTATCATCAAGGTCTACATTCCATTGCCGAACCATAACCTAGATGTAATTAATTGCATTTATAATTTGTTACAACTTTTCTAGGAACACTGCTAAACCATGAATTTGAATACTTATCCATGATTTAAGGATGGCCGAAATTTGGATAGCTTGATATATCAAAAGATAAATAATTCCATCTGTTCCTATATTAGTCAGTCCCAGGTTATTTTTTATAGTCAGACCAAGTATTACGCAACTTACCTAATACCAACTTAGAGAGGCGTTAAGCCACTTAATTTTTTTATTGATATTGTAGTTCGACATTTTAAAAAATTGCCTAAAAAATAGTATGGAATCCGTTGCCTAACCATTGTCCATAACTATGATTGTTCAAGCTATCCAAATCTTTACAACATCAAACGGTTGATATATTAGATGGAATTGGTTGTAGTCAATATACGGTGATTTGTTGGTTGTAGTCAATATACGATCCACAATTTATCCATAAGGTATCTGTAACGCCCGCTTGAGGTACGTAACTCATATTTGCTCATTTTGCCCTTAAAGTTGTTTTTGTGCCCTTAGTTTAGTGTGTATGTGTTGAAATTGCTTGAATGCCCTGAAATTGGTGAAGTCTTGTTGAAATTTGTGAAAGGCAGACTTCGCCCCGGCGAAGAAGACTCGTCGCCGCAGCGACGTAAGGCTTGGAATTTTTCGCCGAGGCAAAGATTCGGCTGAAAATTCTTATGAGTTTCTAGAGAATTATTCCTTTGGGGCACAATTACCATTCTACCCCTAATTAGCAGGAAAAGTGGGGAGTGAAATGCAAGGAAATTGCATGGAGAATAGTTTAAATGGGGGTGCATTTGCAAAGAATTAAAGGGCAAAGTTGAAATTCCTAAGAAAGAGTAAGGGTAAAATGGGAAAGAGTGGAGAAAATATGAGATATTAAGGGTTTAGCTTTAGAAACCCTTTCATTCTTTCTTTTCCACCGCCTCTTCCATCCTTCAATTCTCTCAAGCTTTCATTCAATTTTCCAAGGATTTTTGGAGGGCTTTTGACTAGAAGTTGTNTTTTTTTTTTTTTTGATAAGTAAGTAATCATATTAAAAAAAGAGAAGAATGTACAAAGGCCTAATAAAAGGCGACTAGCCTGTTTTGGGACATGCCCCAAAAATAGGAAACAAAAGAAACAAGCCTACAAACAGCCATCCGCTCTAGGGGTTTATCTAAAACCACAAAGGGAGATAAACACCAAGAAGAAAGGAAAGAGAACACCAAAAAATCCCACCTACCATAGGACACCACCATCCTTCAATTCTCACAAGCTTTCATTCAATTTTCCAACGATTTTTGGAGAGCTTTTGACTAGAAGTTGATACAAGTTGATCCTAAGCACTTAAAGGTAAGAATCCTTACTCTAGATGTGAATTTTTATTAGTGTAAGAGTAGGATCCTTACTAAGTTGGTGTTTAAGGTTTAAGAGAAAGCATCAAGCCATCAAGAGTAGAGAGCTTAAGTGGATTCTACTTGAGTATAAGGTAAGTAAATCCACCTAAGTTGTGATTTGCATGATTGAATGATGTATAGAGTGATTAATGCTTGAGTTTTTATGTTTGAAATGAGTTGATGGATTTATGAATGAGTTCAATGTTGATTTATTGAGAGATTTCCACCATGAGAAGGGTGGATTGTGTTGATAAAATTTGGTAGAAGTATGGATAGAATTTGAAGAATTTGAGAGGAATATTTGAAGTGTGTTTTCTTTGTAGGATGTGTGATGATTTGAAGGAGTTGAACTCCAATTTTGGATGGTTAAGAAAGAAGTAGAACTATAGTTAGAGTAGGGTTTTGTATGCACACATATTGTTTGATGAAATGCCTAAGAGAAGCATGAGTAGAAGTAGAGAACCTTACTTTATGCAACATAGCATATTTGCATTTCATGAGTGCATATAAGAAAGATTCTAGGCATGAGCCATCCATATACATATGTTTATATGTGTAATCATCAAAGAAAGAAATATGAGTAATGAGAAAGAAACACTCTAAGAATAAAGATAAAGAAAAGAACTAATTCTCTTAGAATAAAGAGAAAGAAAGAATTAGCACTAGAGAATAAAATGAATAAAAAGTGCTAAAGAAGAGAAAAGAGAATAGGTTGTGCGATGGGGAACCCGTGAGTGTAGAATTACCTGCATGTAAACCGTCGTGAGAGAGCGGTCTCCGCAATAAGGAGCGGAATAAGAATGAAAAAAAAAAAGAATTCGTATAGCCATGAGAATACATGCGGATGAGGGCTATACACGAAAGAAAGAGTACACTCATATGGCCAAGGGTTCCGAATCCATGCATCAACCAAGACCGATCAGCAAAGACTAAGAATAAGAATAAGAATGAGAAAACATGAGAAGAGAATAAGAAAAGAATAGAAAGAAAACAAAAGAGAGAAAATGCATTGCTTTGCATTAGTGCATATGCATCTCATCCATGCATGTTATCATGATAGCCCTCATGGGTGATGAGAATAGAAAGAAAGAAAGAGCCGAGAGAAAGAAAGAATAGAAAGAAAGAAAAGAACAGTGAGAACTAGAAACAGAGAAAGAATAAGAGAGATTAAAAAAGAGAAAGTGACAAGAGTAAGGAAAGAATTGAAGGGTGATACACAGGGATAGTAGAGTAGAGGATTTACTTACTGAGCATCTTTGTGCTCACCCCGTTGTTTTCTATGTTTTTGCAGGACATAGGTGAGGACGTGGTCAGAGGGATGTCGGCAAGCGGGGAGACTTGGCTACATTGTCCACTGTTTTGAGAGTCTTTTTGTACAAATGATATTGTACTATGTAAAGAATGTATATATTAAGTAAAGAAAATTTTTGGGCCCAACTATTTTGATAAGTATACTTGTATTTCTATTAATATATTGTATGAATATGATAGTAGAAAGAAGTCATTACAGTATCATTGAGGTCTACATTCCATTGCCCAACCATTATCAGGATATGATTGGTTGCGTTTATAATTTGTTATAACTTTTCTTGGAACACTAGTAAACCATGAATTTGATCGGAATTTGGATACCTTGATACAATTCCATCTATCCCTACATTGGTCACATTTAGATAAATACTTCTCACACTTCATATTAATTTCGCATTAACAATAATACATAGCAAATACAATGTATCGATCTCTTTCAGGTAAATATCTATCCACAAAATTGCATCAACTTCAATAACACTTAATAAACAACATAACAATAATAACGACTAAGATTTTTTTATTTTTTTTATTTTTTTATGTGGACAGCCGTAATTTTTATTTAAGTTGCATTTGATACAAACTTATATTATTATGCGATATAAACAGTACCATTTATTTCATTAACACTTTAACAAAAATACTACATTAAGAACGACATTAAACATCAGAATATCAAACATCATCATAATACCAAACACATAAATAAAAAAGGAAGTACATTAATGATAGCGTGCCGAATGCACCAAATTAATTAACCTTAGTAACCTAACTACTAAATTGTATAAAGGGCAAGCAAGGGTCGATCCCACAGGGAATGACTCGATTAATTTCTATATTCTAAAACAATAAAAACAACAGAAACGCAAATTAAACTCTAAACAGTAAACATGACAACAGTAATGAAAGGGGGTTTGTAATCAAGGCAAACTAAAGTAAAATAGAGAAATAAAATATCAGGTTAAACAATCAGTTCTCGGTTCAATATCCACCTAAACATGCATTGGACATAAAGTAACCGTAACACTGTTCTATCTCGTCATTATGGAACTACTGACCCTAGGAAACAACAAGCTCTGTTACCTAAATTCTCCCTTAGTTTGTCACTTCTGAAACAAGCTCTTCGAGTAGATACTAACCCTTGAACAACCTAGAACAAGCTCTCTAGATTTAATTCAATGGCAGCTTTAAGAGAATTAGGAGAATAGATCAATCTAAGCAACAATCACGCAAGCTCAGATTATTTAACTTGGGTTATGTTATTCAAGACAATAAACCGAAAACTTGTCCATAATTAGCTATCATCATGCGTCACTCGTTGAATAGAAAAAGGATGATTACGTATCACAATTCCTAATTCTAATAGGTAAATTCTGATTAAACAATTTAGCAGGCCAAAACCAAATCACTCAAACAAGAATCGCAGACAATTAAATCAAAATAACATAAACAATTCAAATAAAAACGAGATTGAGAACAACGTTACTGAGGTTAAGTTACACTAATGACATGAAATTAGGCTTCAAAATCCCCTTGAACTGAAGAAGGAAATTAGCCGCACATCTTGATCTAGGAAGCAAAAACTCTGAAAAAATAAAACTCTACTGTCCTCCCCCCGTTTAACCTAAAAACTTCTAATTAAATAACATGTGTTTTCTTAGTTCTTTCCCAAGAATCATGGAATTTCTTTCCTAGAAGTTTCCTAGAAGATAGACTTCCAGATTTGATAAAATCTGATCAGATATGGATTCCAGAATTCGTCTCCAGCTTGCACCAGGATTCTTGCAATGTAAAAGATCTTTTCTGGGCTCCATCACTTCATGAAAATTGTAGTATAGGATGTCTAGATGAATCTGGACTTTTGAATCACCCGTTTTCAATATCTGACGCTCCAGTTAGGCCCGTTCGAAGATTCAATACTCAGCTAAGGAATCCTTCCGCGACTAGGATTCTAGGTCCGGTTTTGCAACAACTACTAAGAACCCAAACGAACTCGGATTCTTGCCTATAATACCTTGCTGAAAAGCTTGATTTGTCTGCTTTAATTTCTCTGAAGAACACTTTTGCAATCGAGGAATCTAGCTCCCTGAAAAACCTGAAAAATGTAGCACTGGTCAGAATAACGAAAAATCTGGAAAATCTGGAATTTCCTAATCTTTTCTCAATTATTTCCTAAAGTCTATCCAAATATGCCAAACTTACAAAATAAGCTCTAATCAGCTCA
Source organism: Pistacia vera (assembly GCF_008641045.1). Taxonomy (NCBI): domain Eukaryota; kingdom Viridiplantae; phylum Streptophyta; class Magnoliopsida; order Sapindales; family Anacardiaceae; genus Pistacia; species Pistacia vera. The sequence continues at coordinate 77,439 of NW_022196185.1, read as the reverse complement.
ACTAGGCATAAAACATAACAAAAAACATAATATGGAAGGAATAAAAATATATAAATTACACTCTTATCAATTAACCCATAATTAAACCAAAAGTTTGATATCCTGACCATTAATAGTGTTGTGTGTGATTTTTTCCCCAAGCTCGAGTAGCTCGATTCAGAAGCAGCTTGACTCCAATCATTGTCCGACCCAGCATAAGCTTGTCGAACTCTAGCTCGACCCAGCGCAAGCTAGTCGCGAACAATCTGTGCGATCGTTCAACAATTCCCAAATAACTCTAGATCCCAGATATCTCGGGAGGAATCAGATTAACAGTAATCACGAGAATATCAGAGTTGCATTTCAAATCAATTGTAATCCCTTTATTTTCGCTCTTTCCTTTGTACAAACGTTGTATATATACCCCCTTCAAATGATGAAAAAGGGGTGATAAAACTCTCATAGAATTCATATTGTAAGCTCTCATAGCAAATACTAGAATAGTGGATGTAGACTCCAGAGTTTATCTCGCCGAATCACTTTAAAAATCTCTTTGTCATTTATTTTTTACATTCATCATTTGCTTATTGCTGATTATCAGTAATCACGCACACATCAGTTCTGATCCCACCAAGGTCGATCAGATCACTCTAGTTGGTGCAGATTTCTGTATCAACATTTTGACACTAGAAGGAAGGCCTCTGCCAACATCTCAGAAATTCTGACGAATGGCCAGGCTCACAATGGTGCGTACCAGATCGAAGACCACCACCAGAATCCACGAAAACGTGGAAACCACCCATCAAGAAGTGCAACAAGACACTGCTAGACATCGACCACTTGTGTCGCTAACTCAGCATGTCATGAATAACCAGGGGGCATGGACGTCAAACCCCAAAAATGGCCAACTGGTGGAGATGATCAGAACAATGGTTGCACAGGCAGTGCAACAAAACGTAGCTGAGAAATCAGCAACCAACTGCCCAGAACCCCGATCAGCCATGCTTCACCAATGCCACCCCAATATGTATGAATTCAGTAGGTGGCCAGTCCAGCTCATCGGCACCAAGAGGTGACCGATACCCCCAACATCATAAACTCCACTTTGCTCACAAGAGTGAATCCTATGGGCAAATAACCGCAAGAGGTAGCCAAGAAAGCAACCACTAGGTGAGAGGGAAGGCAACGGTCACACCCGAGATGCTCGACGATATCCCCAATGTCAACGTGCCGGTCTTAACCCATGCCTAAGACAAGCTTGATCCTCGCAAGCTCACGAGATGAGTCATGTACGCCAATCCGGCAATGACCAAAGTTCTGGTTATAACCGACGTCATGAGCAACGCACTGACGAGCATGATAGTACCAATTAGCCTAGCCATCATGAATCAACTTTGTGCATCAATGCACATAATGGAGGGGCTTTGCAAGCCACAAACTTGCGAACTCACTTGCTCGAAGTAAGGCTGAACAAAGCCAGCTAGGGCAACCACAATAAAGATTTAGATCACGTGCAGAAAATGCTCGATAATCTAAGGGCTCGCCAGAATGGCATGGTAGAAGAAATAGTGAGTTCCCCCTTCACAAAGGAGGTTCACTGGGCTCCACTTCCACATGGATTTAGGGTGCTAGAAAGTAAGTTTGACGGGAGAGGAGACCCTAGAGACCACCTTGATAATTTCAATGACCTGATGGAGCTACACCAAGTCAGTGACTTGGCAAAGTGTCACTGCCTCGCAGTCATATTGTTAGGGGATGCCAAAAGGTGGTACAAGAGACTCAAGGCAAACTCCATCAATTCTTAGCAATAATTCTTCTCGTTGTACTTATAGCAATTTCAAGCAAGAAGATAGTTCGCAATGCCGCTCAGCTACTTAAGCAACATTCGTCAGTAGAGAGACAAAACACTAACCTCGTATTTAACGAGGATCTAGAACGAACAAGCGAAGGTTGCGGATGCACCCAAAGAGTCCATTTGAACTTTGCTGATTGTAGGGATCAAGCTGAACACGAAGCTATGGTAAGAACTCTAGAGTAAAGATCATGTGAGCCTGGCCAAGTTTTACCAAATGGCTACAAAACACCAGTAGGTAGAAAGCTTGTTGATAGCATTGGCCAAAAGCTTGACGCAAGGAGCCCTAGACAGGTGACAAGATCGCCCATCAGACAAGCGCGGGGGCCAAGACCGCAATGATAGGGATTGGAATAGGTCCCAAAAAAGACAAAGAATAGATAACCGCAGGGACAAGTAGTTATTCCCGCGGTATGCAGAATATACCCCCTCATGCAAGACATAGTCCACATTTATGAATTCTCCCGTGATGCGAAGAGATTGCCTACTCCAGAAAGACTAAGGGGGGTTTCGGGCAAACGAGATTGGCAAAATATTGGCTATACCATCGAGACGTCAGGCACAACACAAACGAGTGTTAGGCTTTAAAGGACGCCATTGAAGACCTGATAAGAAGGGGCCATCTAAAGGAATTCGTTAACGCAGCACCAGCTAGTGAAAATCCTGGCTAGCAAAACAACTAGGTCTAAAACTAGGTCCAGCAAGCTCTACCAAACGCCAACAACGAAGTCCTGGTAGGCATGATCTATGGGGGGCTCGACATTGCAGAGAACTTAAGGTGCGCTCGTGAGCAATATGCTCACGAGGCTAGAACAGACTTGGTCCCCTGGATAATGAGCTATGAATAGAGGCCACCCAAGCGGCCCAAACAAGAGAGCGAGGTAGTAGGACTCACAGTCAAGGAATGCGAAGAATCCCCTCACCACAATCATGAAGCGATCGTAATCATAACCATAATCGGCAATGCCAAAGTGCTAAGGGTGGTGGTTGATAATGAGAGTGCAGCGAACATCATTTTCTTGGGAGCTTTCCGAGGAATGAGGTTCACAGAGAGAGATTTGAGGGTGTGCCCTTCGCCACTCTATGGATTCACCGGGGACAGCTTGGTTCCCAAATGGACAATTGACCTCCCTGTAACTCTAGGGGTAGAGCCCAAGATCCAAATTTTGATGACCGAATTCCTAGTGGTAGACTGCCTGACCACATACAATGTCATCCTCGGAAGATCGTTCTTGGATGTTTTAAGTGCAGTCACTTTAGTGTGCTGCCAAGTAATGAGGTTTTCGACTCCTGAGGGAGTTGTGACAGTCAAACGTTGTAGAAAAGAATCTCGATAATGTTGCAACAGAGCTATAAATGCTGCATAGAAATGGCCGCTCCTGAGAACAATAGTTATTGTAGAATCTGAGCCAAACCCCAGGCCTCTCGAGGATACCATTGATCCTCGCATCCATAAAGAGGAGCCCATAGTAGGGCTGACGGAAGAGCTGTGAGAAATATGTGTCAGCAAGGAAGATCCAACTCGTATACTAAAAGTCAGCAACAGCCTGAGCAAAGACATGGCCAATAGCCTGGTGGGGTTTTTGAAGAAAAACCTTGATGTTTTTTATGGGTGCATGCGGATATGGTAGGGATCAGCCCCGAGGTAATGTGTCACAGGCTAAACATCAACCCAAAATCTTGGCCGATAAGGCAGAAAAGAAGGTCTATGGATGCAGAGTGCTCCGAAGCGCTCAAGGATGAAGTTGATAAACTCCTAAATATTAACTTCATCAGAGAATTGAAGTACCTGGATTGGCTTGCCAACCTAGTCCTAGTTAAGAAGTCGAATGGCAAGTGGCAGACTTGCATCGACTTCACGGATCTGAATAAAGCATATCCAAAAGACAACTTTCTGCTACCATGGATTGACTAACTTGTAGATGTAACAGCTGGAAACGCACTACTTAGCTTCATGGATACGTACTCGGGATATAACCAAATCTTGATATACCACCCTGATGAAGAACATATCTCATTTATTACTGATCGTGGAATTTATTGTTATAGGGTTATGTCATTTGGCCTCAAGATTGCTGGGGTGACCTACCAATGTTTGGTGAACAAGATGTTCGCCAACCAAATCAGCAAGACTATGGAGGTATACATCGACGACATACTCATCAAGTCAAAGATCGTCGAAAGCCATCTGAGGGAAATGTTTGACAACCTCAGGGGATATCAAATAAAGCTCAATCCCTTAAAATGTGCTTTCGGAGTGAGCTCTGGCAAATTTTTGGGCTTCCTTGTAAACCGACGAGGTGTAGAAGCCAACCCAGAGAAGATTCAAGCTCTGCTCGATATGAAAAGCCCGACCAACATAAGGTAGGTACAAACCTTGACGGGGCATGTGGCCGCACTCAGTAGTTTTGTTTCTTGAGCCACAGATAGATGCTTACCATTCTTTGAGACCTTGAAGGGGAGGAAAGGTTTCAAGTGGATAGAGGAGTGTGAAAGAGCCTTCCAGGAGCTGAAGAAACATCTGGGATAGTCTCTTTTGTTGTCAAAGCCCGTCCAGGGTGAGCCATTGCTATTATACTTGTCGATATCAAAGTCTGCTATCAGCACGACATTGGTTTGCGAAGAGGGAGGAGTGCAATGACCGGTATACTATGTGAGCAAAAAGCTGCTCGATGCGAAGATGAGATACCTTGAAATGGAGAAGCTTGCCTTTGCCCTTGTCATCGTTGCCAGGAAGCTACGACCTTATTTCCAAGTTCACCCTATACAAGTGTTGACCAACTTTCCCCTGAAAAAAATAATGCAAAAGCCCGAAACATCGGGTTGATTGATCCAGTGGAAAATGGAAATGAGTCAACACGATATCAAGTACATCCCGATGATAGCAATCAAAGGTCAGGTCTTGGAAGATTTCATATCAGAATTCTCCTATCAGCTAGAAGGTGAACCAAGCCCGCTAGGGGCAAACACCTCGGGAGAAGTCAAGCAACAGAAACCAAAGCTCGATGACCTATGGCAATGGACTCTATATGTGGATGGATCCTCGAACGAGAAAGGGGCAAGAGCAGGGCTTTTGCTCAAAAGTCCAGAAGGAAACCCGGTCAGAGCCGCAGTAAGATTCGGGTTCGTCGCCTCCAACAACAAGGCTGAGTACGAGGCGTTGCTCACAAGGATCCACCTCAACAAGGAAATAGGGGTAGAGTCCATTAAAATTTATAGTGATTCATAGCTCGTAGTCCACTAAATTACCCGGAAATACTAGGCGAAGGAAGATAGGATGGCGTCCTACCTCCAGTTGGAGGAAACCGAGCTCAAGCAGTTTAGATCCTTCATAATTCTCTAGATGCCAATGGAGAAGAACTCGGTAGCTGATGCTTTAGCTCGCTTAGCCTGTGCAATGAACTAAGAAAAAGTTGATTCCATTCTAGTTAAGTTTCTCCTAAGACCAAGCATCTCCGCTCCACAAGAACCAGTCTTAGCAACGAGTCAGAGATACAGCTGGATGGATGCAACTGCTGCCTACCTAAGGGATGGTAGACTGCCAGAGGAGAGAACTAAAGCTAGAACACTTCGTGCAAAGGCAACTCGGTACACACTCATCAATGATAAATTGTACAAATGCGGATTCAATGTACTGCTGTTGCGATGTATCGACCATGAGGAAGTGAATTATTTTATGAGGAAGATCCATGAGGGAATTTATGGGAACCATGCAGGAGGCAGATCTCTAGCATATAAAGTGCTTCACCAGGGGTATTATTGGCCAATAGATTTCAACGATGCAGCAGACTATGTGCGCAGATGTGATAGATGCTAGAGGTTTGCAGATACTCTACGAGCCCCACCTTAAGAATTGACTACTCTGACGAGCCTCTGGCCATTTATGATCTAGGGCATTGACCTGATGGGCCCCTTGCCTCAAGGAAAAGAGGGCGTTAAGTTTGCAGTGTTACCGTTGACTACTTCACCAAGTGGGCAGAGGCTGAACCCTTGGCTACCATCACGTTGAACAAGCTGAAGGATTTTGTCTACAAAAACATCATTTGTCGATTTGGAATCTGATGCGTGTCGAGCGCAACCAAAAATTAAATTACTCTACTCACAACTTGTAATCACAGTAAGTACAGGTCGATCCACAGAGACTAGCTAATCAGATTACCCAACTTAATATCACAATGAATTAATGAAATAAAGAGGGGCAAATTTTACTTCTAAAATTAATTACTACTGACAGGAATTAAGTGAAGAGAATTTAATAAAAAAATGATTTCAACTTAAGGACAATTACTGACGGTTGCAAATTGATCACTGACTTCTAATATATATCATTCTTTAATTGAATATTTAACCAAAGATTGTCAAGAAGCCAGACAATCTTTATCTTCCCTATGTTCATTAATCTGAGCCCAGCACACAAATTAATTCTTATCAATAAACCACTTGGTATTACGCAATCCTTATGACCTTACTGATAGCACTACAAAAATTAGGAAGTACTTAAAGATGAATAACAATCAAACAAGCATCAGATTATTTAATTCATTCCATGTTTTCTTTTAAACAATCAACAAAAGCTTGGATCACAATTGTTTTGCTTAATTACTACTCTAACTGAATATTATAACAATTACAGATTACAAATTCAATTTAGCAATCAACCGCACAATCAATCAATTAACAGGCCTCTTTAATTAATTAAATCATGCAACCATAATAAATAAAACAAAGAAACACAGATATACGAATATAAGAATAACTAAGATTAAGAACAAAGTCTCACAATTATGCTAACCAGATTGGTATGTCCTTGAATCGAACAAAAGAATTTAGCCCGTATGATGAGATGAAAGGCACAAAGAAAAAGAAAAATCAAATTTAGTTCTGTCTCCAACTCTAAAACCCTATCCGCCTAACAGTCCTCTTCTTTTCTTTTTTTCCCCCAAAGAAACGTATATAAAGTCCCTTTTAAAAGCCAACTCCTAAAATCAACCCTTTTCGGAAAACACTTATTTGTCTCTCTTCAAACCTGCCCTTAATTTGTGTAAGTGAAATTCCAGCGCATGCACATGAATTTCCAGCCCCCCAGACTTGCATTGGACTCCCTCTTGAAGTTGGACCAAGTCTTTATACCAGCCATACAAAAATAATCCAAATCGGCTAAGGATTAAAGCTTCTAGGCTAAAACTGTGAAATACAGGCCAGTTTTGGATAGGACAAAGAGCTTTCTGGACTTCGGCCCCTCATAATAATTTTAGTTCAGGATGTTTAATTCAATTTGGGATTTTGAATTGTCTCATTTGAGTTCCAGAAACTCCAGTTATGCCCCTTTAAAACTCCAATGGTCGGACAGAAATCCTACTCCAATTAGGATTCAATTTCAGTTTCCAACTCTGACTTTACACCAACAATTGGAGGCCCAAACAAAGTCGTCTCTGGACGTTCCACCCCAACTTGGAAAGCTCAAGATGTCTAATTTAACTTCATAGATGGTCCAAAAGCCAAAATGTAACTCCAAGTCCATCAAAAATCTGCAAAGAGCCCAAAACATCCAAAAGTAAAAATGCTGGAAACTTCTGATTTTAAGTATATTTTACTAACTCTTAACCACAAATGCCTTACACAAAAAAAATGATCACAAATAGGCACCATAAGATATTAAACATGCCAAATAAACTGAATGCAAGGATAATAAAAATATAAAATTATAAGTCTATCAGAATCCCCCGCACCATAATAATTGGAAATGGGAAACAGTTTGACAGTGAAGACTTCAGATCCTTCTGCAAATAGCTCGACATCAAGAAGAGCTTCGCCATTGTTTTGGTCAAGTAGAGACCATAAACAAGGTCATCAAGCACACCATTAAAAAGAAGTTCAACACCCTGAAGGGAAGATGGGTCGAAGAGTTGTCCGAGGCCTTGTGGTTCTACAGAACAACAGCCAGGAGTTCGACAGGTGAAACCTCGTTCTCTCTATCATACGGGTGTGAAGCAATGGCCTTTGTTGAAGTGGGAATCAGTTCGTTCCGAAGGAAAGTTTTCAACGAGGAAGTAAATGAAGACCTTCGCTACCTAAGGCTAGACCTAATCGAAGAGCACCGGGCCAAGTCTCAGTTAAGGCTTGCCTTATATCAACAGCGAGCCAAATCATACTTCAACACCAAAGTCAAAAACAAAGACTTTGAAGTAGCGACCTAGTTCTCAGGAAGGTTGTCCAGGGTACCCAAAACCCGAACTTGGGGGCACTTAGGCCCAAATGGAAAGGTCCCTTCAGGATCTCTAAAAAGCTCACACCGGGATCTTTCCACTTAGAACGCCAGGCATTTGTGCAGGTATTACCAATGAGTAGCTCGGGTTCCACTTATGTCTCTCTTTTAGTCATTCTTTGTAAGGCCGTTCATTGCCAAAATGCTTTATCAATAAAAGAGGTATTATTCATAATCTTCCTTTGTACATTACCAATGTTTTAACTTGTTTAGCATTTATTCATCGCTTCAAAGATCGCAACCTATGCGATAACATTTTAAAAAAAAAAAAGAAAACTCGGAGTCCAGAGTTTGGGAAAAAAACAGCTTATTATGAAAAGCCACGTCAAAATCCAACTCTATAAGGGTGAAATATCCCAAATCGACGAAGTTAAATTTGAAAAAATTCAAGAAAAACACGTCAAAGGAAATTGGCCTTAAGTCGGTGATCAAAACTCGAAACGAACAATGGATCCAAAATCAAAGTTGATTGTTGCATAATATTTCCTTGCACATATCCAAAAAAGCTCTTCAAGAAGCGAGCTACGCATAACTTGGAGCAAATTTAGATCTTCTATTACAAGTCCAATTTGGACAACTGAAATGACTCTACAAGATTATAAAAAATTTTGCTTGACAAGGATATACTGAAATATCTTCTTTTCATTAATAAAGTTCTATTACATTCTAATAAAAAATTCAAGTGTGAAGTACGTCTACTGGGCATGAGGTCGATTGTTAGAGCTCGACCCTTGGAGCTCTACCAAACCTGCATCTGGTGACCTACTGATAATGCCGAGCTTGATATCAAATCGAGAAAAAGTCTTCGGAGCCTGAACAAGCATCAAACACTAGGGGGCAGATGTTGTGTGTGATATTTCCACCAAGCTCAGGTACCTTGATTCAGAACCAGCTCGACTCCAACGATTGTCCGACCCAGCGTAAGCTCGTCGAGCTCTAGCTCGACCCAGCACAAGCTAGTCGTGAACAATCCGTACGATTGTTCAACCAATTCCCAGATAACTCCAAATCCCAGATATCTCGAGAAGAATCAGATTAACAGCAATCTTTGCGTAATCACATCGCCCAATCGCGAGAATATCGGAGTTGCATTTCAAATCAATTGTAATTTCTTTATTTTCGCTCTTTCCTTTGTACAAATGTTGTATATATACCCTCCTCAAATGATTAAAAAGGGGTGAGAAAACTCTCATAGAATTCATATTGTAAGCTCTCATAGCAAATACAAGAACAGTGGATGTAGGCTCAAGAGTTTATCTCGCCGAACCACTTTAAAAGTCTCTTTGTCATTTATTTTTTACATTCATCATTTGCTCATCGCTGATTATCCGTAATCATGCACACATCAGTTTCGATCTTGCCAAGGTCAAGTAGATCACTTTAGTTGGTGCAGATTTCTGTATCAACAAATAGTAATATCACGTTGAAAGTGTCACGATCAGGGACTATCCTCTATCTTGCCACCTTCGAGCTCAAGGGCTTTCCCCGTGCGTCGGACATGTCCAAGGTATTGTCCGCTATAGGTCCTTCTGGCCATGCCTCCTTCCAACCCTCACGGCTTTGTTTCGCTTCGTGGTCTTTTTTCCACCTTGCGAACGCCTCCCCCATGACTTGAACCTTGGACTTATACCTTGACCAAGTAACATGAGTACCATTGGGCCATAAACAAAGCCGTGAGGGTCTGAAGGAGGCGTGGCCAGAAGGACCCACAGCAGACAATACCTTGGACATATCCGATGCACGAGGAAAGCCCTTGAGCTCGAAGGTGGCAAGATAGAGGATAGCCCCTGGTCGTGACAATAAAATGCCTAATGGTACTCATATTACTTGGCCAAGGTATAAGTCCAAGGTTCAAGTCATGGGGGAGGCGTTCACAAGGTGAAAAAAAGACCACAAAGCGAAGCAAAGCCATGAGGGTCTGAAGGAGGCATGGCCAGAAGGACCGATAGTGGACAATACCTTGGACGTGTTCGATGCGTGGGGAAAGCCCTTGAGCCCGAAGGTGGCGAGATAGAGGATAGCCCCCGATCGTGATAGAAAGTATCACATAACAGTACAATGCAGCCATCGATTTTGGATAAATATATATCTATAAATATTTGCAGCGTCAACACAATCCACCTATAAAATTATTAATAGTACAAATCTAACGCATCAAAAAGGAGCAATTGTAAAGCAACAAAACACGATATCAAGAGACTAACACCATTAAGAACAACATCAAATATGAGAACACCAAACATCATGAAAATACCGAACATATCAATGAAAAAGTAAGTGTATTAACCCATCGGGCTGCATGATTAGTTTGGCACTTTTTTTATTGCTATTTATCCGCATAAAATACCATGATTCAGAAACCACAACTACTATCGGATTTTGCTACCCTATGACAACAATGCACCGAGCAACATAATTCGATGATAGTTGAGGGCCGATCGTGTCACCTGAAAACAGAGTTAGCAAAAACAATACTCATATGAGCCTTGTTAACATAAAACAATCCATAAATGTTTCATGAAGCTCAGTCCCAAAATAAATGCTTACATATCGGCCGGAACAAACAGATAGCATGGCCGAAAAAACAATGCTTAATCTTTAGGCAAAATACAAACCATGAACGTTTAATGTTACTCAGTGTCAACAATACAGGGAAAAACTAATTGCCCCTCATATGAACATACCAACAACAAATACTCACTGTTCAGCCGAAACTGTAAGATGAAAATAGAATCAGCAAACATAAGTGAACATATAATTCACGTTAATCGATTGCAACCACAGACATACCAAATCAATGACCTTACCGAAGACTTAATAAACACAAATTGGTATGGAACACGTTGGCCATTGTATGGACACGTCAACTTTTTTTCCTGTAACCTGAAAATGAAATCAACAAAATCAATGAATTCACATTTTATGTCGATCGATCGACAGAAGAGACACAGTGAATCAATGACGCTACCAAAAAAATAATAAACACGAATCCTTATTTCCTTGAAAACAAACATAACAAAATGTAATTGATCTTCATGTTAACATTGTTAAGGAACAATTATCCATTTGTATAAAAACTAGTACCTAAAAACGGAAACAACAAAAGTTAATTAATCTTTATAGTAAAATTATCAAGGAACACACTTACAGTTTGGAAGGAATAACACAATCAATCATTCAAATAAATTGGCCGAACAAAAACAATCATTCAATCTAACAATAACCGTTAAAATAGTTGGGAGACATACTTACAGTTTCGCATTCAAATAGTTAGAAGATATACTTACAGTTCAGAAGAACAAATCAAAATAACAACTCATTTGACAGTGTCAATCGGACATCCTGCCTTTATTCCATGCCAATTCATGAATCTTTGACCTATAAACAACAACAAAAACATATATAAATAAAAACACCATCGATCAAAATGCACATGAAGAATAGACATATTATTTTCACAAACTAAAATAACCTATAAACAATTAACAAAAGACCAGACGTATTGTTGACACCGACGAACAAATTATGATGATACACAACTGAATATGTACCCCTTTTATAACCCCTTATTTTGACCTTCTGAATACCAACACAATTAAATAAGAAGAAAATTTTCCAATGTCAATAAAATGCACCTATATAATTATAGATAACAATCCTAAACAAATATCATTAAACCACAATTAGTAATAGCAATCCAATACACCTGTATATTTGTTATTAATGCACATTTTTGGAATGCCAATGCAATGCACCTGTATTATTATGACTATTATTAATTATTAATACAGATCCTCTTATTTTAATTAATTAATAATTATAGATGGAGCAATAAATACCAATCCAACGTGTCAAGCTAAAGCAATTTGATTGGCTTGTCAATCCAATGTGTCAAATGGAGCAATTCTAGAGCTTTCAAAATGTGCCACATAACAACCAATATATATAGTAAAACCTCTCTATAGTGATATTCTATATAGGAATAAACCCTACATAATCATAAAAAATTCTAATCCCAATTTAGGATAGTTATAAATACGAATAAACTATACATTGTAATAAGTTATAATTTTTCTAATTTCCATCTTAAGGAAAATTACCTCCATATAATAATAATTATCAGTTAAAGCATACACGATTTGTTGCTCATTTGGATGATCGAGGAACATTACTATCCATTCGATTAGTGTAGTGAAATTGTCGAATTTAATCACTCAATTTTGCAATAACTCTTTTATTTTTCTCCCACTTCATTTGTAACTTGCAATTCATCAAAATCGGCGGTCTTAATTTTGCAATGCTTAAAACCATTGATAATTGTTTATGGCTTCACATCAATTGACCATGTATCAACTGCATTTACAGTTTCATTAATGACACTTATCTTTGCTGGTTCCAAGACACAATCTTCTATCCATTTCAAAAGTAGGCAAGTGAAGCGCTGAATTGAAATTCTAATACTACTAAAATATAAATTGAAATCTTAATGCTATAATTTTTATAACTACACCTCCATTAAGTTATAATTTTTTATAATAATAAAATTAGTTAGTTCCACCGTTATAACTGTCGAGAGGTTTTACGATATATATAGGAAGAAAAGTCTTGAAGAGAAAGCAATGGCTCGGACCATCTCCTACATAACCGGGTCTCAGCTTCTCTCTTTGAAACCCCGCCCAAATATCGCCGTCATCGATGTCAGGTACAATCACGCTTTTTGCAAGACGAATTTAAGTTGCTAAGATTCCTTATTTAATTTGTTGATGATATTTTTATGAAGAGACGATGAGAGGAGTTACGATGGGCATATAACTGGGTCTCTGCACTATGCGAGCGGCAATTTCACTGATAACATCTCAAATTTAATTCAAGAGGTCAAGGGCAAAGATACCCTTGTTTTCCATTGCGCTTTAAGCCAGGTCTTTCTGCTTTTCCCTTTAATTTTGAACCCCTTGTATATTTTCAGATATTAATTATTAGTGGAATTTGATTTTTTTTTTTTCTTCTAATTTTCTGCTCCTTCTGTTGATCTAGTTGGCTATAATGATGTATGTATTTGTTCTCTCGATGCAATGTTATGTTTACTGTATTTATTGATTAGATTTAAAGTTCTGCTGGGTTGAATTTCACTAATAAGAAAAATAAAATAAAAAAAACATTTTGGTTGAAAGATGTATTCAGTGAACCCAAAAAAGCAAAAGTGCGTCGACGCAAACCAATGTGAATAATTTTAGGTTTGTTCTCATTTGCTGTTACAGATTTAGATCAAAGACTGGATTGGAAGTTTTATTGGGTGACCTTCTGTACTGTACACTATCTGTGTTTATGAAGCATAGAATTATTTAAATTAATCATTTAAGCATGGAGCTAATTTTTCTTCTGTATCAAAATATCAGTACGTTTCTCTTCATTAAGTTATTACCTAGTGAGACTTTACTTATCACAAATGAGATGAGCACATTGGTGATTTACCATACACGAGACAAGTATAAGTGAGGGTTTTTTTTGGTTAATAAAAATACATTCATATTTGAAGTTAAGAGTCTGACCATCATTCATTCATTGTAATAATCACCAAGTCCTCTTACATGTACCTATATGTCGACACACATAAGTGAAGACTTCTTAGTCCTAAAGGTTCCCTAAGGACACTTCTCAAAGTATAGAACACATAACATTAAAATACAACATCTGGTTCCACACATAATATAGGTTGCTTATTAAGCATGCAACAAATTTAAGTATCCTAAAGACACACAAATAATATGCACATGGAAAAATCATATTCCTACATACACTTCATAATTAAACAATAAAGCATAACACATGACCATGCTAAAAACAAATTCAGATATCAAATGTTCATAATTATGGCATATAAGCATATATACATCAAAAGAAGTATTCAAATTTCATAAGAAAACATGTGTTTATATTTATTATGATTCTAATAAAGGTTCGATTTACTTACCTCTTGATACTCCAACAGCAAACTCAAGTGGCATCTAAGCCTAGAAAACTTGTTAAGAGATCAACTGTCCGCCAACTTTGAGTACCCACATAATTTGACTATTATGATCTCTTAATCCACTATAATTATTTTTCAAAATCAAGTCGAAATACTAAAGAAATGTATGTATTATGTTGTAAACTATAAATAACTCAAAATTTCCTTGGAATCTTTTTGAACTAATTTAAAAGTAGTAGATTTAAAAAATATATATATTCACGTCTGTACTGCTCAAACTATGGTATTGCTCTGCTGTCTTGGAGACCTTAGTTATGAACTGCCATGGCTCCTTGCTAATGAGTAGTGTCTTCTTCGAAGAGCTGCTCCTTTGTGCTTGGAATATTGTTTGTGGTTCGAAGTACGGTCGGACTTTGGGTTTGGAGGCCGATGCTTGAGCTGTTATGAGAGTCTTATTTTGGTGCATATGCATGCTTTTCTGTTAATAGCGTCTCCTATCCTTCTGTTATTTGAATCACTAGATCTTCTACATTTTCAATTGTTAGTCTGAGGATTGGATTTTTTTGTTGTGAACTAGAGTCATTGCTTTGAACGTTTTGGGAATTAGTTATACAATAGAACATATTTTTTCAACTCAAATACCTCTGTCAAACTTGCTTATGCATCTGGTGAGGAAAACTTGCCCACTGTCACTTCAGGTAATCTACCATGCTAGCAAGCTAGGTAGTGCTTATATAGCATTGTTTATCCTGTTTGAGTAAAGCATCCAGTGAGCCTAACAAAAGTTTTACGAGCAATGATTCACTGGTGCTCTGCGAGCTCTTGTTTTCCTTTTAGAAGTGGCACCCTTATGAATGGTATGTGATAGGGGTTATTGAACGATGCCATACTAGAAGGAGATTTTTCGTCTTTTAGGTCAGTCATCTTATTGGGTTTGTAGAGTGCAATCTCCTTCTAAATTGGATTGCAAAGTCATTTTTTTTAAAACTTAAGTCTATGATTTCTCAAATTCCCATCTTGCAACACATCCTCAACTTCTCCAGTTAGCAAGATGCTTGATCAAGAGCCTTTGAAAACTTGCAAAACTAAATCATGATTCTTTACGAGGTCCTGAGCTTTAGTGCTCCAAAATTATGATTGATCTTCATTTACACACTTCTTCCTTAAATAACAGTTCTTCTTTTATTGTTCTCTAACCCCATTCTCCTCCTCTCCGCATGGTCTTGATCTATTTTCCCATAAACCATGTATATAGCAGTTATGTGTTAGCATAAGTGGCTTGAGGCTTAACAAAAAGAAGTGTGACGTATACCTTAGTTATTAATGCTATAATTTTTTAACTTAAGAAATCTTGTGTTGGATTTCTCTCTGTTTAACCTCTTTTTCCGTGTTCTCATATTTTTCCTTCTTGTTTCTTTTCAAAGACAAACTAAGATAGTTTTTTTGAATGGTTGCATGTTAAAAATGTTGTGGATGACTTTGTAGGTTCGCGGACCAACTTGTGCGAGGAGGTTGGCTAATTATCTGGATGAAAAGGTAGTAGATGCTGGAATCAAGAACATTTTCGTTCTTGAACGTGGTTTCAATGGTTGGGAAGCTTCTGGTAAACCTGTTTGTCGCTGCACTGATGTCCCTTGCAAGGGGGAGAGTTCAAAATGATAATTTGACACAAAACCATATTGTTATTTGATGACATCTATCATAATCTATACACGCTTATCACTTAACAGAATGTATTTTTGAGTTTCGACAATGCTATTTACTACCGGATCCTTTAGAATGTGTTTATATGTTTGTGATTTCGATTCTGCGTGTTTTTGGGCCTACTTCATGGGTTATGAAGATGATGCCGCCATTTCAGAGTCAAAACTGCTTAAACATTCAAGAACATATTTCTGATGTTCTACCACACTTGAACTCTTCTAATCGATCCTAATGGTCATGCGCCATTCTGACGACTGTCGGCTACCGTCTGATGGTGGTGGTCGGCTGTCAGCAGTCGGTTGGGTGGGTGAAGGTGTTTTTATTAATTTATAAACTTTTCGGAAAATGTTTTCAAAAAATGTATTAAACACATTATCATAATCTTATTTTATTTGATTAAATCTTATCTTATCTTATCTTATCTTATTTAAAATAAAATAATGTATCAAACAGCCTTAGATTTCTGAAAAATATTTAGAGAAATCTGTTCTTTTTAATCAGCAAATTCAATTTAATTACTCTAATCTAAACTGTTCAATATACAATTTCAAGTTATATGATTAAATTAATATGGTTCTTACACTTTAAATCTAAATCAACTAAAATTATAGAAAATGCCGCTCATTAATCATGTAAATTTAATAATTGAATCAAATGAGGAAAAATGCAATACAGCAAAATTTAATTTAAATGAGTAGACACACTTAATTTGATATCAAATAATTCGTGAAATTATAACAAAATGAGAAAACTTTTAATTCCAAAAATAAGTAGGACCTTAATTTTTATTTTGAAAATTTATACAAAATTTCAGGTACAATTTTTATCGAATTTCAGAAAATATTTTTATGATAATTTCAGGAAAGTAAAAGTGTAAAACTACAATAATATAATTAATTTGAAGAAAGCCTTGGATTGCCCACCAAACCAAACCAAACGCGCGAGCTCTTGTTTCTTCCAACACGAAGGTACTCTCTCCTCTCTCTAATCTTTGGATTTACAAACCCTTCCAATGTTTTGAGTTTTGGATATTTTCTGAATGCCTTGTGCTGTGAGTTAAATTTCAAATTTATGTTTTTGTTAATTGTTCCTTAATGAAGGTTGTTGCCTTTTTTTTTTGAGGTTGTTTATGTGAGGATTAGATATGTTCAGCTGTTCCAAGTATTCATGTTTTCGTCTCTAAACAAAAAACTCAAATTCACAATGAATACGTGTTGCTTTCAAAGGAATTTCTCAGTTGCTTTGCCGCCTTTACTTCCTGTTCAACTACCATCTCAAAGGTATCAGCCATCCCATTTTCTATGTTATTTTTGTAATCCATCTATATTTTGGCGCTTCATAACATTTGGGTTATTGGCATTTTATGATATTTTGTTTCTATTTGAAGATATTTGTGTTTAAAGCTTTGCAATCTGCGTCGATAATGATTTCTTTTTTCTTTTTCGTTTACTTTTTCTTTTTCGGTCTTCAGGGAAACCCACTTTTGGTATATTGTACCTGAGGAGGTGAAGAGTACATCTCTTTTAAATCAGTATTTAGAAATTCTCTCACCAAGAGAGAAGGAAAATGTTTATCGAATGCGTGGAGACCAGCACAAGAAAAGTGCCCTGCTAGCTCGTGCCTTAGTTCGCACTACTATTGCCAGATGTAGGTACTTGATGTTTCTATTGAAACTCTCCTCTTCATTTTTCCATTACATTTATTGTTGGACACCGAGATTAGAGCGGACGATATGTAGTTAAACTTGATGTTCTTGTTCTATATGGATACTGTGTTGGCACTAGATTTGTAGGGAAATTTTTCTTATGAATCATGATATCAATAATTTATATATGATTGACATGCATATTGCTTATTCAGAAGCATATTACACGTAAATATATGTTAGTGCACTGTAGTTGCTCTAAGTTTTCAAAAGTTATAGAGGCATGTGATGAAGAAAGTTTGAGTTGAAACGTTAGAATATGAAACAATTTGATATTTTTGGATATGTTGACACTTTCCATCCAAATGGAAACACCATAGAATCTCATCACTCAGAAGAAAGCTAACGCTTACTAAAAACAAAGTCTAGCTTACTAGCTTACTACTATTAGAAAATAAAGACGTTCAAATAAATGGTTGGAAGATGTTAGAATATCAAGCTTTATCACTCAGTTAGTTAATCACTGTACAAGGTGCTACAATAGTGTTTTTTGGTGATTGCAATAGTCTGATTTGGATCATCATTTGTTAATCACTTCAGCCATAAGCTTTGATACCAAGTTTGAGAACTTAAATGAATTAAGAAATAATTTTCTTAAGAAACAAACAGAAAATCAGAAGAAGAATCTGGAATTTTGATAAGAAAAAATTCAAGGAATTAGTTGTAACACTCTTTATGTTTGTCTAAAAGGATCAGTAGTCTTATAAAAGTTTAATAAGAAAAAATTCCAGACTCTTCTCTTGATTTTCTCTCTGGTTTTTGGTTTGTTTCTTAAGATCTTTCTCAATTCATTTGAATTTTCAATCTTGGTATCAAAGCTTATGGTTGAAATAATTGACAATAATCAAGCTCAAAGGGCTTCTAATGATCCAAACCAACAAAGCTATTGGAATTGGAGGAAGAACCTGTAATTTTGAGGCCTTAAAATTGCTTTGATCAAGCTTAATTTATTGGCATAGCAAAGCTAGAGGTTTTGAATACAATAGTGTTTTTGCTGATTGCAACAGTCTAATTTTGGATCACCAAAAGCTCGTTGAGATTGGTTGTTGTTAATCACTTCAACCATAAGATCTGATATCAAGTTTGAAAACTTGAAAATTGAGAATGATTTTTCTTAAGAAACTAACGGAAAGCCAAAAGATTAATCTGAAATTTTTTCTTGTTAAATTTTTATGAGACTACTGCTCTTTTTATACAACCAATGGAGTGTATATAAATAATTTTTAGATCACACAAACTGTAAGTAAGACCTTTTAACTATGAATGCAGACCAAGCAGCTTTTACATGTTAGCAAACTCCTCCAAATGCACCGTTGACTTGTTAATAGCAGAAGCTTATTTTACAACAACTAACTGAGCTGCAGAGCTTGATGTTGTAACATCCCCTCTCAAGCTTTGCCAACTTGGAATCACATTTAGCTTATTTCTTAAGTACTCAAAATGGTCTATTGTAAGTGCCTTTGTAAACACATTAGCCACTAGATCTTTTGAAGGATCATATCTAACTTGAAGTTCCTGATTTGCAGCCATATCCCTAATGAAATGTACATCTAATTCTATGTGTTTTGTTTTTCCACGATGAACTGGATTATAAGCAAGAGCTGTTGTTCCCTGATTGTTGCACCACACAATAGGTACAACAACCATTTTCACATGAAGCTCACTAAGCCATGATGAAATCCAAGTCACCTTTGCATCAAACTGAGCCAAGGATACCCAGGGGCCTTGTGTTCAGGTCGCGGGAGAGGCAATTACTAGGTTTACCACCACACCTCACAAAAAAAAAAAAGGAAAAATTTGAGCCAAGGACCGATATTCACTTTTGTGCTTGACCTGGCCGCTGATTTTTGCTTTCTAGAAACCCAGGACACCTGATTTCCTCCTAAAAACACACAATTCCTACTGGCAAACTTTCTATCCTCTTGATCATAGGCCCAATCAACAACTGAAAACCCTATAACATCAAGTCTTCCTGTTGTGCTGAAATTTAAGCATTAGGTAATAGTTCCTTTAAGGTACCTAAGGACCTTTTTTTCAGTTTGCTAATGTAGATCAATAGGCTACTGCAAAAACTGACTCAACCGATTTACTGCAAAGGAGATCTCAGGTCTTGTAATGGTAGCGTATGGCAATGCTCCAATTACACTCCTGTATACAGTGGGGTCATAAATTGACTGCCTTCTGACTTTGGTCAATTTTTGACTTGTGACCATTGGATTGGAGCAAGGTTTGGATTGCTTAAGCCTTGTTCTTTTCAGCATGTCCTGTATATACTTTGTTTGTGATAAATGCAGGCCTTTGCTATCCCTGAAAATTTCAATACCTTAGAAATAGCCAAGCATCCCAACCCCTTCAAGACAATTTTTCGGTTGAAATCTCTTATTACTTGAGAGATAAGGTTAGTACAATTTCCTGTAATTAACATGTCATCTACATACACAAGTAGAATGAAAATTTGTTCCCCTCTGGGAAAGACAAATAATGATGTGTCAGCCTTAGAATTACTGAATCCCCACAGGACTACACCATCCCTGAGTTCTGAAACCAGGCCCTAGGGGCCTGATTAAGTGCATACAAAACTTTTTCAAGCTTACAGACATGAGTTGGACAGCCTTTATTTTCAAACCCCTCAGACTGCCTCATGAATACATCTTCTGTCAAGGAGCCATTCAGAAAAGAATCTTATTTTTAAATGTGTATATATGATGTAGATACTGCTTTGAATAATAGAATATTTTGTATGGTGAGCATTAAGCAATACTTTTTACTACTAGATCAGACACATTGTCAAGTAAGTCCAAGAAATTTGAAGTTCCGGAAGAACATCTATGGGAAGCCTGAGGTCAGTTCTATTTTGGACGGCTTAGCTATCCACTATCTGCTTTTTGTTGAGCTTGCTTTTCCTTCTAATTTGTATTTTTTAAGGGTATTTTGTTTTCTTGATACATTTATTCTTTTATTTTTATTTCGTGAGAGAATAGGTAGACTGGTGCCCACTGCCATTGCATTTTAATATCTCGCACACTTCTTCTCTAGTAGCCTGTGGAGTGACTCTGGATGTACCAGTAAGTATCCCCTTCTTTTGGGGCTGCAGAGATCAGCTCCTAATGTGATGGCTAAATATGCTTACTGAATAAATAAATAATGTATTGGGAACGCAATTTAAACTTTGCTGTTTATGCTTCTGATTGTAGATTGGTATTGATGTAGAAGAGAAGCAACGAAGGGCTAATAGCAATATTTCAGCTTTTGCAAAACGGTACTTTTCGCCTGAGGAAGTGAAACTTTTAACTGCAATATCAGACCCTGAAATTCAGCGTCAGGAGTTTATCAAGTTATGGACTCTCAAGGTAAGCAACATTTTCTGAACTACTAAAAAGTGAAAAGCATTTCATGGTCAGGTCATAAAATTCAGAGTATCCAAATGCAATTTATGCTTTTCTTTGCTTTTCATAAAAGATGGATTTCCTTTGCAGGAGGCTTATGTGAAAGCACTGGGAAGGGGTTTCTCAGCTGCACCCTTCAAGACCTTTACCCTTGGGTCTAGGATTGCAATTATAGGAGGGTCTCATCTTTCAGAGACTTTAGATTCTGAGGTTTGTACCAAATTTCTAGTGAGTGTCAAATGTAGCATGTGAATGATATGCATGTGATAAAAAGTCTACCAGTTCACATGGGCATATTGAGGTAACAATGACCTATTTTCAGTTGGCCTCCAAAACTGAAGTTGATTAATTTTACGTTCATATCAAGTTCTGCTTGGTATTAACAATATTATAATGTCAAAAAAGGTGGTCATAGTAAGAAGGGAATATAAAAAATGAAGTTGAATAAGGTGTCTTACCTTACGTATATTTCTAAATTTGACTTTCATGGATGTCAAACTCGAGCCAGATTATAAATCTGTGTATTTATCATTGTGTGTGTGTCTGTGCATATCATTTTAAAATGTTCAGATAAATTTAAACAATCGCCATAAAACTAGAAAAACTTTAGTTTACTGGAGACAAGCTTGACATAGAGGTTAGAATATTCGAATCCTAGGCATCTAAAGCACATTGTTTTTTTAACAATCCTGAAAGCAGTCCTGATTGCTTGCTTAAATATTGTAATGTCTTATTTTCTTTTTTAATCAATTTTTATCAACTTCAATTGCTAAATATTAAATGATGTGGAAATGAGGAAGCAATCTAACTATCAATGATGGGGGAACTTATATCTATTAAACAGTTGGATCTTATCTGTAGTATTTCCCCATTTAACAATATGTGACTATGTGGTTCTTTCGTTTGCAATAATTGTTTGAGCTAATTACAGTACTGAACATTTTGAGTGCTGATCACAAATTCACAATTCATTTTCTTAATCATGCTTTCAGGCATCTGAAATTGTCGTTGAATCTTCTGATGACCCTGAGAATCTCACAAGCAATTGGCAATTCGCGCTCTTGGACTTGGCCGGTTCTCATTATGCTGCCATTTGTGTGGAAAAGGACAAATCCACTGAAGGTGTAATTCAAATTCTTATGTAATTAAGTTAAGATAAATGTAAATGCATACATTGTTAAAATTTCTGTCCTCCATTGGCAGTTAAGGCGAGTGTCCCAATCAAATTAAGGGTGTGGAAAACTATCCCTTTTGTTGAAGATGAACGCGTTTCTGGAACCGGTGCAGTTGTAGCCATCGGGGGCTTGATCAAACCACCTGTGAATATCTGTACAAGACTCCAGATTTTCCGTTTGTATCAGTGTATTCAGCAATTGGTGGAAGGAAAATTTGCAGTAGACATTTGTAATCATTTATAGTGGTCTAGAGATTGGATCCGGCCGTCGCACTAGGAATTTCAGTTATTTTAGGGAACAAACAATCACTGCATAAAACAAATTGAAATCAAAATAAAACATGACGAAAAGTTAAAATAAAACAGAATAGTTGGAATAAAATTCCCAAGGACCCAACGCTTCACAAACCAAATAGCAATTTGAAAAAAAAAAAAAAAAAAACAAAGAAAAAAAAAAGAGGATTAATACTTAGGGGTGGCACAGAATAGTTGGAATAAAATTTCCCCAAGGACCCCAACGCTTCAAAGCCAAATAGAAATTAAAAAAAAAAAAGAGGATTAATACTTAGAGGTGGCAGGTTCGTGTACCCGCCGAAATCCTAAGGAACTAGACCCGAAACCAGCTGGTTCCTGAGATTTGGAACCAGAACTGGAACCTTAAAAACAGGTTCCGGTTCTGATTTCGGATAATTGGGAAAATCATAATACACCCATATTAGTTACAAAAATAACAAATAAGCCCTTTGAAAAAAATATATACACCTTGCAATATGTTTACAATTACAAATTTTACTGTCATCTCAGGCCAAATAAGTAATTAAGTTAATTTTTCCATTATGAAGGGGAGCGTTGATCAGGAAGAGTTTGAAGGGATTATTGTATTGAATATATGTGTATAACACTTTTTTTCCCTTGACCAGGTTTTGTCCCACTAAGTTTTCCTGGCAAGGTTTTTAATGAGGTAGTATGAAGTACTTTCAACACCACTTTACAATTATATTATAAAATTGTATTTCTTTACTTATGTTTTTTTGGTCTTACTAGGGCTTTTTTTTTTTCTTTAAAGTAAGGTTAAATGCAATTATTAGTAAATGGTGGATATCCAAGGGGGACTGTTGTAAGTGGAAGGGTAGATATCCAAGAGGAGGGGGGTGTGTTGTAAGTGGTGAACTTTCAACAATTGACACATGGCCTATGCAAGTTCACTTGAAGACACATGCATGGACTATGATTTGTTAATGGATAATTGGTCTTTATGGGAGGTGGGTCAGTGAGAAAATGCTATAAATGTGCCCATTTCATTCATTTTGTACACAAACTTAATTGAGAGAAAGTTAATAAAAACCTCTCATTTTAGCCCTCTTTATTATTTCAGTCCCTATTAGTTTATTTTATTGCAATTACACAATTAAGATTACAACAAAAGAATAATTTTCACTACTTCTAGTTGTTAGTGTCATTAACCCATAACTTTAACAAATAGTATTTTATTCATTTATGTTATGCCTAAAAATAAGGGCTGAAATGTGATGACGTCATCAAGCACTAATCAGAATCCAGCAAACCATTCTACCATCCAAAGCTTGACACGTATCCAAAGGCAAAAGGAATATAGCTGTCAGAAACCCAAGTCACCTCAAAAATTTGTGCCTGAGTGAATTCAGTTCACACACCTGTCCAAGTCCTATTTAATTTAAGGATATACATGAGAGTTTTCAACGAATGGGAAGGCAGGAAGGATCTTCACGATGTCAGACCACTTGCAAATTGTAATCATTACCTTGAGCAAAACAAGTATAAATAGGCAGCTTCCCCTCATAAAACAGAGGTTAGAAACACATGAATTTTCACAAAGAAAATAAAAAAGACACATTACTAGAAAGAAACCGACTTAACATTCTCTTAGAACACAAACACTTGTAGCCACAGATTGCGACCTCTTGTAACCTTGTGTAACGATAGGAAAGTAACATTTATATAAACAACCACAGTGGATGTAAGTTTCGCTTTAAGCATCTGAACCACTATAAAAAAAATTGTCACCTTTACTTAACGTATTTGCATGCTACTGTTATCATAGTACTTCACCCATTCACTATAATCTGTCCACGTGTGACTTCTTGGCATTTTACACGTGCGAAGTCACTGGTGTCAAAATCCAAGCATCAACAGTTTGGCACTAGAAGGAGGGAAAGATTCACATCAGCTCTCTATCCAATAAACTCAGTTTCGACAATTGACAAGTCAGTTTCCTTTTCAAAATCACCAACAAATCGACATGGCTTGTGGTTTTGAAAATGAGCATCCTAGTAGATTAGCCGCAAACAACAATGAGGAGATTCCCTACAATTAGGGGGAAACTCCTCCCGAAGGAGTTCCCCACAACATGGTGGGAAACATTCCCTCCACCTCCCAAATGGATCCTGCTCTAACTGTTACTTGGGAAACTTTGATAACACTCTCTAAACGATGTCTCAATGGCTAGAATGTTTGGACAGAGTGGTACCACCGAGTTCGGACAGGGTGATACCACTGAAGACACCTACAACTCACACAAAAGCGTGGAAATGGGAACATCCTCAAGTCATGCACACTGCAGCGCATAAGGGTAAACGCATTGCCAACAAAGAGTAGAAAGGCTTAAAAGGGCATTCGAATACTGCCCACAAACACGGAAATCAAACTCTTATTCTGCGACTTGGCAATACTTTGCACTAGGAGTAGTCCCATGGCATCTCGCATAGGCACATCTATGAAAGTACCAGGCATGGAGAATTCCCCCAGTTATCAGCACACTAGTTCTGACCATCGCCGAGAGGGAAACACCTACCATCAACGCATTGGTTTTGACCATTGTCGAGATATGGAAAACTCCCCTGGCCACCTATTGCCTTCACAGGGTTCCGACCTATATGTGTCAAGGCAAGCTGAAGGCTCTGGTCAAAGCATGGGAAACACCGATCTACAGTCTTTCATTAATCGCAACCGTAGGGCACGCCACCCATGTTGTAGAGAGTGATCCACCACGACTTGTACTTCCTCAGCTGAAGGATTTACAATTGGCATTGGATCAAATTCGAGCTCAACAAAATGAGCAGGAAGTGATCGTTGAGGCATCTCCCTTTTCTCCAAAGGTTCTAGCAACACATCTCCCGCCAAGATTCAGAATGCCAAATATGAAGGCATTTGACGGGAATGCTGATCGTCAGGATCAGCTCTATGAGTTTAACAACCTCATGGAGTTGCACCAAGTCTCAAACTTGGCAAAGTGTCGTTGCCTGACAGTGGCTCTTATTGCCAATGCAAGACATTGGTTTAGATCGCTTCCACCAAGGTCTATCAACACATGACAGCAGATGAGCTCATTGTTCTTGAGGCAATTCCAAGCAAACATGAAGTTCTCAATGTCGCTCAGCTACTTGAGCAACATCTGACAAGAGAAGAATGAGTCTCTCAAGTCTTGAGCTGAACAAAGTGGCTAAGATTCAGTGTGAACTCTGATCATTGCAGGAGTTCACTCGTAAATCGAGCTATGGAACAAGCTTCAATTGGAAGAGAACATCTCCCTTTTCTCGCTTCTACAAGCTTGTAGAGAAATATCTACAAAAAAAATAAAATTCAATGACTACTCTAAATCACCACAACCTCAGGCCTTTGACTAGTGTTCTCAATTGAAGGGATGAATTTTGGGTGGAAAGTAAAAGGAATGATCGCAAATGGGCAAGTGAAATCAGAGAAAAGGAAAGAAACCACGCTTTGAACCCAAGAAGGCTTATGCCCCACTACTCCGCCATGACAACTTCACTCCTTTGAATGCATTGATCATAGACATCTTGGCCGTGACAAAAGAAGTCGGGTAGCTTGCAAATATAGAACCCATGAAGGCACCCATGTCAAAGAGAAGCGATAAGAAGTATTGTCGCTTCCACAGGGACATCGATCATCATACCGATGAATGTCATGCTCTCAAGTAGGCAATTGAAGACCTTATTCAGAAAGGTCACTCAAAAGAGTATGTTGACGGTCCAACACCCATGAGGGAAAAAGATCGTGACGATAGGGAAAGATACAGAAGTCGCAAGGGTCTCTACTTCGTTGTAACCATCATTGGGGGACCTCACATCGCAGAAACCTTTGGCATGCACAAGATCGATATGCTCGAAAGCCCGATATGAGCCCTACAATGTTCTCAACATAAAGCAACGTCCTCTCAAACAGCATAGAGAAAAAGAAATATACTTCTTTGAGAAAGACGCAAGACGAGTGCATCACCTTTTAATGCATTAGTCATCGTGACTGAGATAGGAAGGTGTGAAGTCCATAGCTGGTGGACAATGGGAGTGCCATGAACATCCTATTTCAGTCGGTCTTTGAGGAGATAAAGCTGGAAGATACAAATCTGAAGCTTGTAGCCATCTATATGGTTTTATCGGGGACCATCTAACTCTCGAGGAATGATTATTCTTCTAGTCACTTTGGGTGATCCCCATTAAGTGACTAAGATGACGGAATTCCTGGTCGTGGACTATCATTTCGCCTTCAATGGCATCATCGGATGACCACTACTATGAAACTTCAAAGTCATCACTTTCATCTAACATTAGAAGATGAAATTCCCAACTTTGTTAGGGTATGGAGAAGTTAGGGATCACAATGTGAATCCAGCGACTACTACAATTAAGTAGTCCAAATTGCATGCAAGGGAAAGGGCAAACTTGAGGGCAAGCCAGAGCAAACAATGGCGATCAGCAAGATAGAGCCACAACTTGGCCCAGTGGAGGATAACATTGATCATTGTATTTAGGAGGAAAATTCCCACAGTGGGCTAGTAAAGACACTATCTGAGATATCAATAGATGAGCATGAGCCCACTCGTATGCTGAGAATTGGAAGTAATCTCAGCCCTCAGCTCACCACTGGTCTAACAAGCTTCCTCAGATAGAATATCGATGTTTTTGCATGGACACATGCTAACATGATCGGCATCAACCCGAAAGTCATATGTCATGCTCCAACATCGATCCAGAAATTCGGCCAGTTCACCAGAAAAGAAAAGCTATGGACCCAAAGCGCTATGCGGCTCTCAAAAGTGAGGTTGATAAACTCCTCTCAATTAGTTTCATTTGAAAGGCTCATTACCCTAGTTAGATCACCAATCCTGTTTTAGTGAAAAAACCCAACGGTAAATGACGGACTTACGTTGATTTTACCGATCTTAATAAGGCTTGACCTAAAGTAATTTTCCCTTGCCTCGAACACGAGCTGCTCAACTTTATGGATACATATTCGGGATATAATTAGATCTCGATGTTCACGCTCGACGAGGAGCACACCTTGTTTATCACAGATCATGGGCTGTGTTGCTACAAAGTCATGCGCTTCTGTCTAAAAAATCTTGGAACAACTTACCAACGCCTGGTTAATCGCATGTTTTTTCTAGCAGATCAGGAAAAAAATGGAGGTATATGTTGACGACATGCTGGTCATATCTCAGGTCACTTCAAATCACATAGCACACCTCTCAGACATGTTCAACATACTCTGAAAATACAAAATGAAACTTAACTTGCTTAACTGTTCATTCAAAGCAGCTTTAGGAAAATTCTTTGGGTACATGGTTAACCATCGGGGAGTTGAAGTCAACCCTGAGAAAATTCAAGCTCTTCTAGATATGAGCACTCCTATAAAGCTCAAGCAAGTTCAAAGCTTGAATTGAAGGATAATGGCTTTCAGTCATTTCATATTAAGAGCTACAGATCGCTGTTTGCCATTTTTCAATATGTGTAGAGCCAACAAGAAATTTGAATGGACTCCAGAGTTTGCTTAAGGTTTCCAAAACTAAAAGAGCATCTCAGAAAGCCACCTCTTCTATCCAAGCCACTTCCCAAAGAGATTTCACTTTCTCTATCTGTCTATTTCTCAACATGCGGTCAGTACAGCTTTAATACAGGAAGAAGGCAAAGTTTAATGGTCTGTGTATTACATTAGCTCTAACAACATTTTAGTTAAGTACATCAAAGCCCCCAACATCATCTTACCTAATCAAACATTGGCCACTACAGAGTTAGAAACTTGGATGACTCTCATTCTAGAGTTAGTAACCTGGATGACTCCCATTCTCCTATATCTGAAAGAGAGGATTATTCTTAGCAATAAAACTAAGGCAAGAATCCTCCAAACTCGATTTGCTCGTTATACCCTGATTGAAGACCAACTATACAAGCAAGGATTTAGCATTCCTCTGCCTCGATGTGTGATGAATGATGAAGCAAATTACATTATGAGAGAGATACATGAAGGGATCTATGGTAATCATATTGCTACATGATCTCTCGCCAATAAAATTACCAGACAAGGGTATTATTAGCCTATGCATATGAAGAAACTTACAACTTTGTGAAGAAGTGTGACAAGTGTCAGAGATTCGCGAATATATTGCGAGCTCTTTCCTACCAGTCAACAACGATGACTAGTCTTTGGCCATTTACTATGTAGGGAATTGATCTTATCAGTCCCATGTCAATCGGTAGAGGTGGCGTCAAGTATGCAGTAATTGCAGTGGATTATTTCACAAAATGGGTCGAAGTAGAATCTTTGGCCACAATCACCACAGAAAAGCTCAAAGACTTTGTCTTCAAGAATATAGTGTGTCGCTATGGGATTCCTCACACCCTTATCTCAGATAATGGAAAACAGTTCGATAACGAGTAATTCAAGTAGTTTTGTGAAGATCTGAGGATTCAAAAGAAATTCTCCTCAGTATCAAGACTGCAAGCTAATGGACAAGTTGAAGTTGTCAACAAAACCATTAAGCACACTTTGAAGGCCAAGCTTGGCACATCTAAAGGTAATTGGGCCGACGATCTCCTAGAAGTTCAATGGGCATATAAAACCACTTCGAGGACCTCTATTGTGGAAACATTATTCTTGCTAGCATATGGATGGAAGGCAATGATACTAGTTGAGGTCGGGACAAGTTCTCTTCAGAGGAAATCCTATAATGAGACAGACAATGAAACGCTCATACGTGCCAGTCTGGATCTAGTCGAAGAACGTCGCAACAAATCTCAATTACGAATAGCTTCTTATCAACAACGAGCTAACAAGTTCTTTGACTCTAAAGTAAGAAAGAGAGACTTCCAGGTCAGGGATCTGGTCCTCAAACAAGTTATTTTTGGTACTCGAGAACCTAGTGTGTGAGTGTTGGGACCTAACTGGGAAGACCCCTACCGAGTCGCTAAAGTTATATGACTAGGAACGTATCATCTAAAGTGATTAAATGGTTCTGAAGTGCCACGAGCTTGAAATGCTGAACATCTACGACCTTATTATCAGTAAAGTTCAAGTTCTTTCTTTTATTATTATTCTTTTCAATCTCATGTACATGTAATTTTATTAATAAGATGATTACACTTTGAGAATTACCAATGTCATTACATTAATTCTTTGTAATCTTGTTATTTAATTTTACAATACTGTATAATGTGTGCGATGAAAAGAATTGTATTCATTAGTGATGTGCTTAAATAAGAATGCGATCACAAATGAGAAAATTGTATGTATTCATTCAAAAATATGTACAAAAGAGGAAACCAACGAACTACAAAGATAAGGGAAACAGAGCTTCATCATGGCGAGCAGATAGGAGGGCGATCACCTTTCCTTGTCTATAGGATCCTTAACATCGGTTGCTCCGATCTTAGGATTCTCTTGCTCTTTGCAATCATCTTCCTCGCGAGCGTCCTCTTCAACCTCTTCCTTGACTTCTATTTCCTCATTGAACCATGCTTCAATGTCATCCCTATAATCTTCAGGAAGGCAAGTGACATTTATGTCAAGATTTTCTTCAATTAGCTTTCTGATAACCTGTAATGACCATTAAACGGCTTTCTTCTCTATTTCGAGCTAAGAAAGATACACCTACTCTTTCAATGAGGAGATATCGTAGTGAGCGATCTAAAGCTCTCAGTCCTTCTCTCTAGCTACTCACTCTATGACAGACCAAAGTTTGGCATAAGATTTCTAGATCTCCTTCTCAAAATCTTTGATTTCCTGAAGCTCATTTTCCTTTGAGCTTAGTTGTTTGGTAAGCTTCACCACCTTCAACTGAAGCTCCTTATTCAGATCCTCCTTCTTCTATAACTCTTTCTTTTGAAACTCAATCGTGTTCAGAAGAGCATCTTTCTTTGCCAGATGCTTTTGTGCCAAGTCCCGAGCCTTTCTCGCAACCTTGTTGGTCGCTATGGAGCCTGCCTCAATTTGATAATCTCTTCCTTCATCTCTATACTTTTCTTGCTCCTCTTCTCTTAAGAAGTGATTTTAGTCTTGTTGAAGAAGATGTTTAAGGCATAAGTACCTTACAAAAGGGAACAATCAAGAGTTAGTCATGAGAAAGAAGATTTTTGACTGATCTTAACGAGATCATAGAGAAAGGGTTTCGTACTTGATTCTATAGCGATAGTGTCATCACCAGCAGATCGGATGGTTTGGCTTTCTGATACCTCTCAAAGGTCGTTTCCAGCTAAGATTTAAGCATGGAAAAGAGTTGAGGTTGAAAATGCTCGGGGAGTTTCCCTATGAGGTTTAGAACAAAGTCATCATGACCCTTTGCCTTAGGAGTTTCCCCAGTTTCTTTCTGTAAGGCCTCATGACCTCATCTTAAGTAGTTGCTAGTGTATCACTCTTCTGATGCTTCAGTGGAGGAGCAGCTTAGCCACAGATCCACCCTTGGAGTCCCGTGTTGGCTGCTGCATGAGCTCCTTAAGAGAGGAATCAGATTTTTCTACTTCATGTTCTTCCTCTTCTTCGAAGCAACATATCTCTTCTTATATGGCTCAACCCCAGGTTGAGAAGCTTCAGTTGGTCGCTTCTTTTCCAAGCATCTCTCAATGCCAGTTTAAGCCCTCGTTACAAAGGCATTGCTTGGAGTCTTTGTGACCTTAGACTCCTTGAACAATCTGGGGAACGTAATCCCCGTCGTCCTCTTTATTCTTCTTGGAGGCATTGCTACACCAAAGAAAGACAATGTGATCAACGAATAGCATAAAAAACAAACAAAAGATTAAGTACTTGGCAAAGAGAAACCTTACATGCTGAAGGATCAAAATATGCTTCTTTGTGAAAGAACTCATGCTTCCTAAGGTTCTCAGTTGTCACAAGCAGTTTCACCTTGTACTATTCCTTCGGGAAACGACCAAAAGCTTGAATGCGATTGTGATCCTCTAACAATATATACTTAGTCACTTTGTTTCTTGCATAACAAAAAAGGTTATTAGGCAACGATCAAATGAAGAGAAAGGAAAAATGAAATAACCTAAACAAAAAAGGTTTTGAAAAGTACAAAACCCATCGTACTCAAAGAAAAAATATTTGGATTCCCAGTTCCCTACATTATTGGGATATCCAAATAATCCTCTTTCGATCAATGATCGCTTGGAGAGGTAGTACTACTCCTTATTCTTGCTCTTCTTTAGCATGTAGGGGCATGCGAGCTCCAACACCATAGGCTCGCCTAGGTAATGCTCATAAAATGATATGTACATCGCTACAGCCATGATGTATGAGTTTGGCATCATCTAGAATGACACGATCCTAAAATGGTCGAGTATCAACCTGATGAAGGGATGAAGAGGGACTACAACTCTGCTCTTAAACATCGCTTCTGAGATCGCAGCCATTCCTTCAAGAGGCTCTTGGGACGTAAAAGCCCTTTTTCTATACAAGTTCACCTTGATCAAATACTGATTCGCGACCTTCTACAGCTCTTCTTAACTAATCATGGACCTGATGTACTTCAGGTTTCTAGGTCTTGAAGTCGAGGTACCAAGTTTGAAGGCATCTTCTTTGCCAGATGATACATGTTCAATAATTGATATTTTCAATCTCTTTATATCAATCTTTGTGATATATTTTGTGATTAATTGAGCTAATTAATATATTTTGTGAATTAGGAAAGGAATAGAGGCATGCGAATGAAAGTTGACCATAATGTGCAGTTTTCGGACATTGGCAAATTCGACCTCTGAAGGTTCAGAGGAGACTTTAACGATCTTAGAATTCAATAATGAGAAAGAGGTCTTCTTAAGGTTTGAAATAGACATTCTGAGTTTTTTAAATTGTGCTTACGCATTTTAATTATAGTAGATTTGGGCTTTCAAAGTTTACATCGAAATTAGAAGATCCAATACCGTCACAACTTGGGCACAAGTCAATAATTGGGCTATAACTCAAGTTCCAGAAGTCCAATTGAGATGATTAAAGATGCATTGGAAAGTTATGACTAGGGATACAACTTTCATGAAGCCCAGGCCTAAATTCAATTGTTTTTTGACCTAAAATCATCTCACAAGTTCCAACGGGAAATTAGTCAGCCTATTTTGGAAAGAGTAGGACTCTATGCCTACAATTTAGGAATTTGAGTTGTAAACCGTTTGGGAGGATATACACACGTTTTTCAGGTTTTGAAGGAAGGAAAAGACACACATACAAAGAGATTTATTCAAAAACACTTGTTGTTCTCAATTTACAGTGTTTGGCTAAACTTTTTCAATTTAGTTCAAGGGGATTTCAATTCCTAACACATCTCAATGGTATAATTGATAAAGTATGTAATACCCACATTCAGAAATATGGTAGGGATTATTTTATAGTCATAGTGAATATATTTAACTAGTTTTATAGAGGATTTCCATAAAAGTTTCAATAGGGGCAAAGTGGTCATTTCACATAGAATCACGTGT
This sequence comes from Pistacia vera, assembly GCF_008641045.1. Lineage (NCBI taxonomy): Eukaryota > Viridiplantae > Streptophyta > Magnoliopsida > Sapindales > Anacardiaceae > Pistacia > Pistacia vera. The sequence goes on along the minus strand of NW_022196185.1, from coordinate 44,667 downwards.
TCAAGTGAAAATTGAGTATGATAAATATAATGTATTAAGTGTGCTAGCCATGAGAATAGAGTGGTAGAAAGATTATGGAAAATACACGTGATGTGATGCCGAGATAAATACGTGTTTGTAAAGTAATAGGAAGAAATTAAAGAATAAGGGTAAAATGGTCTTTTCACTCACAACTAGATGAAAAAGTGGTGAGTGTAAAGAAGCAAAATAATGTGAAGAAGATGATATAGATGACAGTAATTAGGTAAATGACTAAAGGACATAGATGAAATTTCTTAGAAAGTGCAAGGGCAAAATGGGAATATAAATATATATATATATATACCCTAGCCATTCTCATCCCTTGAGTACGCCACCTCTCATCCATTTTCTCTCAAGATTCTTCATCAAATTTCAAAGAGAATTCATAAGGTTTAGCTTAAATTTTTGTAGATTTTCAATCCTAAAGCATCCAAAGGTAAGATTCTAGCACAAAAGTGTGTATTTAAGCTTTAAATTTTTGAATTCCTATGTTTTTACATGATTTAGGTCCAAGAGGAAAAGAATTTTAGCAAAGGAAGGTTGAATCATTAGCGTTGTACAAATTCAAGGTAAGTAAACCCAATCTAAGCTTTAATTTGAGTAGTATATGTGTAAGTTGATTCTTGAGTGTTTGTGTATGATGTATGATAAGAAGTTTTGGTAGTTTAGATGCTTGTTTGATGGAGAATAATGTGTAGAAGTTTAGCCAAGATGAGTAGTTATGTAGATATGATGTTTTGGTTGAACCTTGGATGAAATTTTGAAGAGTTGATGTTGGAATTTGGAAGTGTTGAATTCGGCCAGAATAAGGGCTGAGTTTTTGTTGAATTTTCTTCCAACTTTAAGGTATTTGGAGAGATGTGGAGGTGTGGCCAGCCATGTACTTATATGTGCACGTAAAGTGTTGGGTGAAATTTCAGAAAGAAATTCATGCATGAATTTATCAAATATTGTTAAAGATATTGTTTTAGAAAGGAAAGAATTGATGTTAAAAGGTTGTATTAGACTTGACCAAGTATAAGTGTTTAAGAGTACATTTTGTTATGCCAAAATTTAGAATAACACGTGGTTATGTTAGTTCAATGAAATGAATGGACTTTAGTGCATGGTTCAAGTTGCTTGAACTTTTAGCATTAGTTTGAATGGCATATTGTATTTAGTCATTGAATTATGAGTTTTGAAACTTATAACTTTAGAAAAGTGATGGCAAGAATTGCATATTAAATTGTTGCAATAGTGTAGCATTGATGATAGTAAAAGATGGGTGATTATATTATAATATTACAATATGCCACAATAAATTGTCAAGCTTGTATGCTTGAAATTAGAAAGATCATTCAAAGAAAGGCTTTGCCAAATGAGGATATTGTTGTTTCTTGTTTTGAGATTAGTTATAAACAATATGTAATAAGTGATTCTATTGTATAAAGAATAGAAACGTTTTCCCAAGTATAGATATCAAAAGAAACATCAAAGAAATAGAAGTTTGGTTTATGTATTAAATACATGACCATTTTAGAAATTGATTGGTAGGAGTATAGTTTTCATGCCTTATTACAAGCTATAGAATTGTGCTAGAAGATTTTGAGAATATGTTGTATTGGCCAAAAGTTTAGTTAAGAATGTTAGAAAGAAATTATAATTTAGTCAAAGTATATATGTTGTGCTATATGTTAGATTGTATTTACAATGATTAATATGACAATATAGATTAATGTATAGAATGTAGCCAAAAGAAGGGCATGTATAGCAATGTTGATGGTCATGTCAAGAGAATGCAAATTTATGACATTAAAATTTGTATTTAAAAAGTTGTACAAGGCATGTTTGTAACATTAGAAAATATTAGAGAGTAGTTTAGTGACATGGTTATGTGATATATATAAATTTGAGAAAATCTAGTAGCATAATTGGGCAAGTTAGTAGACTTAATACTTAATACCTAAGTTGTGGCCTAGATTTTTATAGAAGAAATTAGATTGCCCAAAATGTAGAATTCATTCCCTAGTTGAATTGTGCCGTTTTAATATCTTACTAATAGAATTATAGAAAAGTAGAATTTGTAAAAGATAATGTAATTGTGTACGTGTACATTTTACGTAGCATGATAGAATTGAAGAATTACGTAGAAATTATAGAATCTCGTACGTACATACGATACATAGAATTTAAAAATAAAAAATAAAATAGAAGATGTTTAAGTTAAGTGTGTTACTAGAATAGAACTTTGGGCTTTCCAGAAAAATATAGAAATAAAAGCCTTAGAATAAATAGAATACATCCCAGAGTCAGACACATATTTTGGGATCATGCATAGACAACATATAAATACATGACATAGCATAGCATGTATTTCAGAAATTTTAAAATTATTGGAAAATGTCTAGCTAGTTATTTTTCAGATTTACAGAGCATGTTTTCATAGGGCTGTTGCGATAGGAAACCTGTGAGCATTCACTATGTTAGTTAGTCGCGACAGAGATGCAGAAGTTTCCCACATGCATGCCGCCATCAGTGAGCGGCCTCAGAATAGAAAACAGAATTGTACAGTCTGCTAGAAGTGCATGTGGATAAGGACTGTACCCAGAAAGAATTTCAGAATATGCTCACATGGCCAGGGTTCCAAATTCATGCCTCAGCCTAGTCTGATCAGCAAACCAAAACAGAATACAGAAAGAGAAAAAGAAAAAGAAAGAAAAATAGAATAAGAAATAGAAAACATAAAGAATTTCATAAAGAAAGGAAAGGAATTTATGAAAGAATTAGAAAAGAAGATTAAGAAAGAACACAAATATGATCATTTGCATATGCATCAGACATTTTATGTGCGTTGCATTTTATGCGTTTATGCATAGATTAAAGAGTCTATTTTATTATTGTGTGTCTAACTAGCCAAGAAAAGAAAATAGAAGCTCATAAAAATAGAGAAAAAAAGAAAATAGAAGCCCATGAAAATAGAGAAGAAAAGAAAATAGGAGCCTACGAGAATAAAAAAGAAATTAGATATATGCTAGAAAAGAATAGAAATTAGAAACATGACAAATATCAAGGAAACTTAGCGATTTGTTAAGTAGAGAAAGAAACAGAAAGATATAATCTAGCAGAGAAGAGAAATAAAACGATAAAGAATAGCACAACATTAGAAAGATTTAGAAAGATTTGAAAAAATAGAAGACTGCTAAGTAGTACGCCTGAGAATAAAGAGAGAAAGCAGGCAGAAATTTAGAAGCAGTACAGCAAAAACGAGGACAGCGGAGTAAGAGCATAGTTAGATTTGATTTACTTACTGAGCATTTATGCTCACCTCGTTGCTTTCTTTACTTTTTATAGGTATTAGATTGTAGCGGTCGGGAGATGTCAAGCTGGCAATAGGGTTGCACACACTGTCTCAGTGAAGGAATTAATGTGGATTTATGTATGTATTTTTGGTAGTAATAATATTTAGAGAACATCTTCACGCTTTCCAGTTCATTAGAAAAGGATTCTTATTATTTTTATATATGTGAGAAATAGTCATTGTGTAATAGTATTTTATAACTGGATTAAGGATAAAAATTTTAGACGAATACCCTTTTTAAGCTAGCAATTCTCTGGATTCTCTCTATAGGATACTTAGTGAATACTTGCCTAGTGAGAGATTACAAAGAAATGTAATTTCTTACTTTTCTATGGATTTGATTTATGTTATTCTGTTTTAATGGAATATGATATTTGATTCATTTAATATACTTTAAGCCTGGTAGATTGATTGAATTGATATCGATTGCTAGAATTAGAGATTGTATTGCATAATCGATCTTTTCCTAATCACGTAGTAGTAATTAGTAATAGAAGATTGTGGATAAACTTTCTATTTTATTACTTGAATAACAAAACCTAAGTTTAATAATCCGAGCTTGTGAGGTTGTTGCTTAGATTAACCTATTTCATTGGAACTTAAAGCAACCATTACATTAAATCTAGAGAGCTTGTTCTAGGTTGTCTAATGGTTAGAGACTATTGAAGAGCATGTTTCATTAGTTAGAATTAAGGGGAATTTCGGGTAGTAGAGCTTGTTACTGCCTAGGGTTGATACTTCCATGAAAGGTTAGGATTGCATTGCAATTGAGAATATACATTGATTGTGAGGATGAGATTGAACTGAGAACAGAAGTTGTTTTTATATTGATTTTCATTCATAATTTTGTTTTGGTAATTAATTACTTTCCTTGATTTTACAAACCCTCCGCTTATATTTTGGTTATTTAAGCCAATTTGGTTATCTAGGATTTAATTTTAAAAAGTTGGAAGCTAGATTCACCAACTTCCTTGTGGGATCGACCTTTACTCACGCTATCTACTAGTTAATAATTAGGAGTAAGGTTTATTAATTTTGTAGTGTTAATGACACACTGTTACCAAACTTCCCCATTTTAGCGCTTGGTGTCCACTCTGGTAAACATTTGGGTATTCTACGGTTTCTACCATCTGTAAAGGGATGACAACCAAGGGGGATTCAAACCCTGAGTAATCTACCTCGTAAGACAACTCAAAAGAAGACTCTAAGGGTCTACCCATGATCGACATACTATCACCAACCCTAAGAGCTCCTAAAAAGATTACCAGGACTCTTTACCCTAGGTTTTCAAAACTTTCCGATAACTCAACCGAATGTAACCCAAAAAACACTTCCTACTTATCCTACCAGATACCCATAACCCATCATGACTGTAAAAACACTAGAAAAGTAAGAAAAAAAGAGTAAAAGGGCAAGCGACTTTTACCTCACAGTCGTTGGAAAAAGGTACTCTAGAGAAGATAAACAACGTTCACATCAACATAATGGAAGAGCTAAATTTTTTGGAGAGGAAAAACAAAACTTTTCCAATAAAAATTCTTAAGTTTTTCAAACTTAGGGCAAACTTAGGGTTTCACGGTGAAAAGGTGATGTTTGCCTTTTATAAGCAAAATTTGGGTGGGAATGAATCTCTGATCATTGATCTCAACCACGTGTCATCGATCCACGGAAAGAGTAACCCCCACGTTTCGCCAGAAATCAACCAATGACAACTCCCATCGAGAATTGCAATCACTAGCGTAATCATCTCAATTGCATTAAATGCGCCCCAAGGAATACTTTATTGCTGTACCAGCTGTCAATGCAACAAAAAACATCTAAAGAGATCGTTCAAAAGAGGCATTAGGAAAGATCGCCAAAAGCAAACACCAACTCAAATTTTTATCAAAAGCTTTGCCATGGAAGAATCCAAGTTTTTTAGATCGTTGGCAGCAACTAGAGTTCAAAGTAATTCCAGAAGTCTTGAAGCACGATCAGGCTCAGATTGTCAATTCTCAATAAATCATCAACTCCAAATCGTCTTCTAGCTCTCAAATTGCAAGTGACGATCAGCCATCAATTCATGAATCGAGACAAGTCTTTCAGATCACATATAGCGATCAACTTTCAAATCTCGAATGACTAGCCTCAGATTGTCTCCAACAATGTGGTCACCCCCAACTTCCAGATCGGGTGTACATTTCCAAGACCAGTCAATTTAAATCACAGCATAGTCATGAAGTTCTCAAAATCCAACTTTGAATCTCAAGAACTGAGGAGCTTTTATTATGCCTAAAAATAAGGGCTGACATGTGATGATGTCATCAAGCACCAATCAGAATCCAACCAACCATTATACCATCCAAAGATTGACACTTTTCCAAAGGCAAAAGGAATATAGCTATGAAAAACCCAAACTGCCTTAAGAATTTGTGCCAGAGTGAATTTGGTTCGCACACCTGTCCAAGCCCTATTTAATTTAAGGATAACATAAGAGTTCTCAATGAATAGGAAGACAAGAAGGATCTTCACGACATCAGACCACTTGTAAAATGTAATCATTACCTTGAGCAAAATGGCTATAAATAGGCAACTCGCCCTTATAAAATAGAGGTTAGACACACACGAATTTTCACAAAGAAAATAGCAAAGATACACTACTAGAAAGAGACTGGCTTAACATTCTCTTAGAACACAAACATTAGTAACCATAGATTGCAAATCGCGACCTCTTGTAACCTTATGTAACGATAAAAAAGTTCCATTTGTATAAACAACCACAGTGGATGTAGGATTCGCTTTAAGCATCTGAACCACTATAAAAATCTTCTTGTCACATTTATTTTACGTATTTGCATGCTACTGTTATCACAGTATCTCACCCATTCACTATAATCTGCCCACGTGTGACTTTTTAGCATTTTACACATGCGAAGTCGATGGTGTCAAAATCCAAGCATCAACAATTTCGAATTTGTATTCTAACTTTTACGATGAATTTTTCATTTAATGAATACAAGTGTATTTTATCTTCATATGCCTTAGCCATCAGTGGTGTACACCAATATTCTGAGAACCGGATCGGACCGGCCGGGTTTTGTTCAAGACTCCAGTTTACTAATACAATAAAACCGGATTTGTTATTTAGACCGTTTTCTACCGCTATTGGACTAGTGGAACAGTGTTAGACCGTCGGTCCAATCGGCTCGATAGCAAATTCGGTCTACTAAATCAAAATGCCTAAAACCATTTTACCCCATCCCTTCTTCATTCGGCATTTTCAACTTCAAAATAGCAAAATCTAATATGACGAAAGAGAAGAGGACGGGGGAAAGAGAGAGAAAAAAAAAATGAAGGAGAAGAAGAAAAAGAAGATGACGGGGATAAATGAGAGAAAGAATAAAAATGGAGAAGAAGAAGCAGAAGAAGAAGAAGAAGAAGAAAGAGAAGATGACGGGGAAAAAGAGAGAGAAAAAATAAAAATGAAGGAGAAGAATAAGAAGAAGAAAAAGAAGATGATGAGGAGAAAGAGAGAAAAAATAAAAATGAAGGAGAAAAAGAAAGAGAAGATGACGGGGGAGAAAGAGAGAAACAAAAAAGGTGAAGGAGAAGAAGAAGAAGAAAGAGAACATGAGGTGACAAGTGACAAGAAGAAACAAGAAAGAGAAGATGAGGTTATATATATATATATATATAATTGCTGATGTCATTGGTATGCTCCATCATTGGCCAGACCGGTTGGACCGTTCAAACCAGAAACTGGCCACTTGGTCGAGTCACCTTCCAATCCAGGTTTTAAAACATTAGTTTGTACTTTATTTGATCGCATCCAACATAACGGCGGTAAGAAAAATTTTGGAAATAGTAAGGGGGTAATTGGTCACTAAGAAACCTCAAAGTTGGCACGAAAGTAATATTGCAAAAATTTAGGGAAGTTTACGAAAAAGATCCCATTTTTTTTACGTCAATACTGGGCTGTTGTAAACAAGAGATACCACCGTAGAAAATTTCAATAGAAAGCCGAGTCGAGTCGAGTCCTCAACAGATCGTTCGCCCTAAATCAACGTATTCGCAATTCAAAATGGTACGTAATTTCTCAAATGATCCAATCTGTTCATGTTATTTGTTTCTCCATCAAAATTTGATCGAATGTTTCTGAATTCTTGTTATTAGGTTTGTATTGCTTGTTTATTGCCGCTTTTCTTGGTCCCAATTGTCAACTTGCTGCCCCTACTCTTTGATCTTATCATGGTAAGTGAGAGAGTGAGACTCCTAGAGATTTTCCTTTCTCATTTATTTGGTCTTTTAGTGATTTAATTAAATTATGAATTGATGGATGAATTTTCAGGGAAAAATTTATGGAATGTTGGGGTGGGAGTATAGGAAACCTGAGAGGGCTCCTCCTGTGTGTCCCTATAAGCCTGCAGCCAAACAAGATAATAACCCTAACAAAGTGAGTCAGCTTGATTTTATGTTTTATTCTTTTATGTGCTTAATTTTCTTTTTTGCGAAGATATTAATCCATGACCCTCTGATTGATCCTATTAAAAAAATCATATGATCTTTTGGCTATTTTTTACTTAGATTTTGTGTTTAATAAGTGTAAATGGTTAAATGACAATGACTTACATATAGCATTTTTTGTTCAAGATGTTATTATTGACAAATTGTTGTAAGTGAGCCAGAGAAAGTTTGTATTTCAAATATTCAAAATTCACATTGGAAGAGAATAAGTTTGAGAGTTTTTATGTACAAGACCTCTCTAAGAGTGTCGTTAACAAAGAAACCAATATAAGAGTGTCGTTAACAAAGAAACCAATATAAGAGTGTCGTTAACAAAGAAACCAATACAGCTCTCATGTGCACTAAGTAAGTGGCTCAAACCCAAATTTATAAATTGATCAAGCAATCACTTAATTGGGTGTGTGCACATGATCACTTACATCCAAAAGGACGGTGCAAATCCACCCAAAAGCGGTTTCAATTCAAATACATATGCCCCAGAAACAATAATGAATTAATTGTGAATTTGAGCCAAGTACATATCTGCATACGAGGTATATTTGGCTGAATTTGCACCCCTCTTAGGGCAAGTTATCTCATGCATGCACTTGATTAATTCATTTCTTGATCAATTTTTATATTAGACTGAGTCCTTGGTTCCGTGGGAGCCCATTAGGCGTCTTTGTTACCATACTCTTGGAGAGGGCTATTTTATACCACTCCTTGTGTTTCTCTCTTCTAATGTGGGATTGGGTATATTTGAGATGGGAACAGATTCCTTCACTTGTTAACAACAATACTTGTATTTTTGCAATGGGTAAATTTATATCTTGTAATAGTGTATTTGTTATACTACAAGTAGCTATAGAGATAGGTGGAGTACTAACATATTATGTTTAAGGTGTTCTTTTATGTTGTAATATTTTACAACATTTGTTTTGTGCAAACCAGGCCGTTGGTTGATGTGCACTTAGTGACCTTAATTTGATTGTATATTGATTTATGGTGTTTGTGTTCAATCAGTTAACAGATTTTGTGGCCTGACTTTTATGATGAAGCCAAACTTTTTGAAATGTTTCACAATTGTGGTTTAGAGTTGTGAATTGGGTCACTAGCAACTTAGCTTTGGTACAATAACTTGTAGCTCGTAAGAGCATTCCATGAAGAGGGACAAATGAGAAGGATAAAATAAAAGGAAAAAAAAATAGTAATGTTTGTCCTTTCAAGGCATTAGATGCAATTGGATTCAGTAGGCTCCTATCATATCCCTGTCCTTTTAAAATCTCTTATTGGTAAGATACGCTTTAACATGTAGACACACATTAACAAAATCCTATTCTATTTTATTTTTGCTTAAAACCATAAAGAACCAAAATGAATATGTTTATTCCGATGGATATGGTAATAGTCACTTGCATGGTTATAAGTCGCAATAATCCTGTTTCCTGTCTAATTGGTAATTATTTGCCTTTATTCAGCATCATTATTGTTCTATTACTACAAAATATATGGTGACCAGACTTGAAATTAGTTATGCTAATTGTATGATCCAAAAGCAGATAAACATGTTTTATTCATATGTTTTATTACAAGAGTGTTTTATGCATAGGAACATACATTCTAACTAATTCCAATGCTCCTCCTTTAAGGATGCAAATGACGGAATTTGAACTCGGATTCTTTCTCTTGTTATTTTTTTGTTTAATTTTTTTAGGATATGGTTATTGTTGTGTTGATATTTAATTTGTAGTTTTTGACTTTTCATGAGCTTATATTGTTTAATGGCATGTATATTGATCTTTCATGCTCAGTCTTTTCCTTCATTGGTATTTTCCTTAGGACATATATACATGTCTTAAAATTAAAATTTAGAACTTACTACCATCCCAATTTTATGTATTTGCATAGCTGTGTGCTATACTACTGAGAAATCACCTATTTTTTGGTTGGTGATATTTATGGCTCATGGACAGCTAGGATGTGTGCATCTATTATTCTTCTTCAAAGTTGCTCAGCATGTTTGTTTTACAGTCACCTTGAATGGTACTAAAGTCCCGTTGTTCATACAGGTCGTGACGGAAGCTAAACCTGGCTTACATGAATCTGTATCCAAACTGGCAGGAACGGCTGATGACAAGCAGGATTGAAGTTCAGAATGAACAAATGTAAACTTGGTCATAAGAATTTTCACTCTCAGGGACCCAGTTGTATGTTCGATGTCCGAAAATTAAAAATTAACATCAGTTTTGAAACCTTTTTAAACTTGGTTGTGACAATTTATAACATTTTTTAGGTGAAAAGCACATTCTGTGTGAGAAAGAATATTGCAGTGGCACCACTTTACATGCTATCTCTTAACTCTGTTGCACTTGTTGATATTCTTTAATGTTAAGTCAATAGTTATTTTAAGTTTTGGTATTTGCTAAGCAATTGGGTAGAGCTCCCCAGGACAATGATGTTCTGGTTCGAACGGATAAGGGACAGATGTAGGTAAAGTTGCCATCTGCGTCAATGTTAAAATTCCTCATTCAGCAACTTCAAACTTGTCTCAAAAATGCTTATCATAATAAAGAATGCTTGTTATGGGTAAGAGTTTTTTACGGGTTTCTTAACTACCAAGTTTGTAAGGCTTAGTTGCTTTTTGTATAGAACTCTGAGGAAGGATTGGGATTGGATATAATCATCTCATAATATTTTGTAAATCTACCAATATATCAAATCAACTGGTTGTCCTAATCTCCAATTTCACCATGAGTGAAGGCATATAGGATATTCCTATGTGAATATGTCATGTTCTGGCAGCTAATCTGCCTACAATGGCGTCCCTCGCATTTTGTTCTAATTTCACTCATGGTGATGGCCTACCTGAAGATGATGATGAAAATTAGATCACCTAAATTTCAACTGCTCTGTCAACCCCCTAGTTAGTAAATACGGGTACGGCAAAAAAACGATACGGGAATTTTACGGGTATAATACGGCAAACGGTGAAAAAATACGTTTATAAAAATTCGGCTATAAAATTCGGATACGGAAAAAATACGGTACGGGTATATACGGGTTTAATACGGTGCATTGTCAATAATACGTTTTGAAAAATACGGCAATATCAATCTTAGTTTTAACACTTTTATGGACTACCTGGTTAAAATCAACATAACATTTCAAATGCAAAGTATTCAACATTTCAAGGGTATTACATAAAAGAACCAGAAATACAAGATACTAAACAGAACATTTTCATCACCATTCAAGCCCAGAGGCACTCTTTTTTCTTTCTGTTTAGCTGGAGATTTCAATAGACTTGACCTCAGGTTTCTTCTCTTCCTGTTTCGGCACAGTCACAGTAAACACACCATTCTCCATGCTAGCCTTGATCTGATCCATCTTAGCATTCTCCGACAACCTGAACCTCCTCGTAAACTTCCCACTGCTCCTCTCAACGCGGTGCCACTTATCATTCTTCTCCTCGTTCTCTTGGCTCCTCTCTCCACTTATCTGAAGAACACTTCCGCCTTCAACCTCGACTTTCACTTCCTCCTTCTTTAGCCCTGGAAGATCAGCCTGGAAGACGTGAGCTTCCGGGGTCTCCTTCCAGTCAATTCTGGTGTTGGCAATGGCTGAGGTATCGCGTGCAGATGAGAGTGCATTAGCAACTGTGGTGGTGAATGGGAAGCCTTCAAAAGGATCCCAATTGTCAAGAGAGAAAGGGTCGAACACGTTGCTCCTGCGGCCACCGAAAAGACCTAGAGCCATTGTGTAATTTCTAAGTTTTTCGTTTGTGTATTATAAATTCTTGCTTTATTGATGAAACTGATTGTACTAAGTACGACTATATATAGCAAGCAAAAGAGGAGTCTGGTACATTCACGGCTTTCTTAGGAAATCTTTATCTAAACAGAGAAACGGAGAGAGTTCTGTAAGCTTCTACAGTTTTCTTTTTTCGTGTCTCTGCAACACGCCAACACCGAAACACTAGTGCCATCACTCATCTTCTCGAGTCGGTTGCTTAAAGCTGAAAACGTGAAGATTTGAGGAAGAAAAGCTGAAGAAGAACTGAAGTAAGGAAGAACCGAAGAAGAACTGAAGAACTGAAGACCGAGATCTGCTTTAATTTTTAGTTAAAAACCCACTAAACGACGTCGTTTTGGGGGTGACTTTTTTTTTTTTCAATAATTCGCGAATAATTCGCGAATTATTCGCGAATTATACGGGAGGGCTTAAAATACGCGTATAATTCGGCAGAATTTACAAAATTCGTATACGTGCGTTTTATACGCGAATTATACGGCTGTCCGTATAATTCGCGTATAATACGCGTTTTTACTAACTAGGGTCAACCCTCTGCCAAAGACTTTTTGGTTATGTCAAACCTCAATATGCAGTTCATAAATCATTCTACGATTAATTCAGGTTGATTTGGTTTTGATTTCAAACCCCAACCAACCACACTATTACTTAATAAATAAATCAACATCAGTTAAAGAAGTTGATTAAAAATCCCATCAAAGAGCTCCAATCTATTGACCAATAAGTCAAACAAATTTGTTAACCTAAATTCGAAACAATCAGACATTTGACTTGACAAACAACTAATAAAATATTTATATATCTATATAATCATGAAGCAATTGCTATTTAAACATCATATATGACTTTATAATTACTATAAGTGTCAGCATGTTATTGGTTTAGACTATAATTACTACACGTGTCAACCTGTTATTGGTCTGGGCTATTGGTATAACTACATACGTTCAATGTTTTGTAGAAACATTTTACATTCACATTAAATGTTTGATGGTTACACTTTTGTTTAATGTTTGATTGCATAAATATAAACACTTTACATTCATATTTATTGTTTTATGTTTCATTGTTTTTGATGAATTTAGTTTGATGCTATTTTGTATAACTACATGCATTCAATGTTTTGTAGAAGCACTTCACATTCACATTAAATGTTTTGATGGTTATACGATTTGTTTAATGTTTAATTGGATAAATATAAACACTTCACATTCATATTTATTGTCTTAATTTAGAGTGAACTACTTTTTTCCACCCAAATAATGACTTAATGACACTTTCCCACCCGTAGACTTTTAAAATACCACTTTACTATCCAAATTTATATTTCAATGGCGAGCAGAGAATAAACTCGGTCCAGGCTGTTAGAGCTTTTGAAGAGGGGAGGCCGATGAGTCTTTTAGTGGTGGAAGGTTAGATTTTGGTGGTTGGGATTGATCGAAATTTGACTTGGGAGCGACGGCTATACAAACCCTAATTGCTCGGTTTGCGGCGATTGGCAAGGTCGATAGGAGTTGGGTTTGAGGGGTTTTGGTGAGTGATGACTGGGAAAGAGAATGGTGATAGTGTGGGGTCGTAATGATACCGGAATCGGAAACGGAATATAAATTTAGATAATAAAATGGTAATTCAAAAGTCTGTAGGTGAAAAAGTGTCATTCAGTCATTATTTGGGTGGGAAAAAGTCATTTACTCTTTAATTTAGTTTGATTCATTGATTTTGTTTAATTGAATGTGCAGGGGTGAATTTATATTAACAGTTTGTTATATAATTTATTTGAAGAAAGAGAGGTAGTCAATTTTTAATTCTTATTTGTGATTGTTTTCTTTTGGTTTTTCTAGTTTGTTGTTAAACCTTTTATTCTGTTTTCATGTAGTTATACACTTTTGGTTGGAACATAATATAGTTGGAAATTACGTGCTGTTGAAGGTCATGTATTCATTTGACTACGCTTCTTTAATTGCTTGAAATTTATTCACTATTGTATTGTCGTATTCTTGTTCAATTGTTTCTCATGTTTGCTATGTAGTTATTTTTAAAAGGCTATGTAAGTTATTGTATGGTTTTGACTATTTCATTGTTTTAGTCCAAATGGTGAATCGTACATCCTCTTACAGAATTGTCAGATCAATTTGCTGAACCAATAATTTTGTTATTCAATTATAACAAGTTATAAGAAGATATAGGCAGACCATTCCGAACAATTTATTTATCAACTGCTGTACTGAAAAAATCTATGTGGCGAACAATTATGATCAATGGTTGTGTTGCTATTTGCTGATGCATGTGCCGAACCATTTTAATCATAATTTTGTTAATGACTGTACTCTATAATTGTAGTCACTAACCATTCTATTTTTATTGTAAGAGTCAAAATGCAAAGCTATTTAGATTGTATAGTACAATTACAATAGACCATTTGCCAAACATTATCCATTAACAATTGTAATATTGTAATGTACTTTTTAGTTAATACCATATGAAAAGTTTTTCATGTTGTTCATCATAATTGCTGCAAGCAAGTTGTTGAACACAATATGGAAATAAATATATCAAAGGAAGATTGTACTACGGAATTACAAGAGATCAGATGCCGAACCATTATTCATTATATTATAGAATTGTAACAGTCAATAGCGAATTAGTCATAACTTGCTCAATAAAACTCCAATTGACGAGCGGATTGAATATTTAGAAACTAGATAGACAGAGCCTTACTTTGATATATTATACACTAAATTTGGATAACTATAGTACCATTGCCAAACCATTCATTTTATCATCACACATATTTCAATTTCCCCTGTTTCTCGGTTTCCACTGAATAGTAAGTTATAAATTGGTCATAACTTGCTCAATAAAACTCCAATTGACAAGCGGTTTGAGTATTTGGAAAATAGATAGATAGGGATTTAATTTGATATTTTAATTTGCTGAATTTGGATAACTGTAGACCCACTTCCAAACCATTCATTTTATTATCACACACATTTTGGTTTCCCCTGTTTCTCGGTTTTCACTGAACAACCAGTAGTAAATTGGCCATAACTTGCTCAATAAAAATTCAATTGATAAACAAATTGAATATTTGAAAACTAGATAGATAGGGCTTTAATTTGATATATTATATTCTGAATTTGGATAATTGTAAACCCACTGCCAAACCATCCCGTTTCTCAGTTTCCACTGAACAGTCAGTAGTAAATTGATCATAATTTGCTGAATAAAAATCCAATTGACAAACGGTTTAATTATTTGAAAACTAGACAGACAAGACTTTAATTTGATATATTATATGCTGAATTTGTATAACTATAGGCCCAATGAAGAACCATTTATTTTATTATCACACATATTTCGGTTTCTCCTGTTTCTCGGTTTCCACTTAACAGTCAATAGTAAATTGATCATAACTTGCTCAATAAAAATCCAATTGACGAAGGGTTTGAATATTTAGAAACTATACTGACAAGGCTTTAATTTAATATATTATACGCTAAATATGGATAACTGTAGACACACTACCAAACCATTCATTTTATCATCATACACATTTCAATTTCCTCTGTTTCTCAATTTCCACTAAACAGTCAGTAGTAAATTGGCCATAACTTGCTCAATAAAACTCTAATTGACTAGAGGTTTGAATATTTGGAAAATAGGTAGATAGGGCTTTAATTTAATATTTTAATTTGGAACTATAGACCCACTACCGAGCCATTCATTTTATCATCACACACATTTCGGTTTCTCCCATTTCTCACTTTTCACCGAACAACCAGTAGTAAATTGGCCATAACTTGCTCAATAAAAACTCAATTGATGAGTGGTTTAAATCTTTAAAAACTAGATAGACAGGACTTTAATATATTATATGCTGAATTTGGATAAATATAGACCCATTGTAGAACCATTCCTTTTATCATCACACACATTTCAGTTTCCCCCATTTCTCGGTTTCCACTGAACAATCAGTAGTAAATTGTCATAACTTGCTCAACAAAAATTTAATTGACAAACGGTTTGAATATTTGGAAACTAGATAGAAAGAGATTTAATTTGATATATTATACGCTGAATTTGGATAACTGTAGATCCACTGTCGAACCATTCATTTTATCATCACACACATTTAGTTTTCCCTGTTTCTCAGTTTCCACTGAATAGTCAGTAGTAAATTGACTATAACTTGCTCAAAAATAATCCAATTGACAAACGATTTGAATACTTGAAAACTAGATAGACAGAGCTTTAATTTAATATATTATACGCTAAATATGGATAACTGTAGACCTACTACAGAACCATTAAGTGTTATCCATCACACCCATTTCAGTTTCCCCTATTTCTCGGTTTCCATTGAACAGTCAGTAGTAAATTGGCTATAACTTGCACAACACAATTCAATTGACAAACAATTGATATTTGGAAACTAGATAGAAAGAGCTTTAATTTGATATATTATATGGAATTTGGATAACTGTAGATCACTGCTAAACCATTCATTTTTCATACACACATTTCAAGTTTCCCTGTTTCTTGGTTTCCATTGATAGTCAGTAGTAAATTGATCATATCTTGTTTAATAAAATATAATAAACACAGTTTGATATTTGGAAACCAGATAGATAGCGCTTTAATTTGATATATCATACGCTAAATTTGGAATATGTAGAACCACTGTCGAAACATTCATTTTATCATTAATACATTTGATTTCCCCGTTTCCGGTTTTCACTGAATAGCCAATAGAGTAATTGACCATAACTTGCTCAATAAAATTACTTGATAAACAATTGAATATTGAAACTAGATAGATAGGGCTTTATTTGATATATTTATATGAATTTGGTAATTGTAAACCCACTGCCAACCATCCCGTTTTTCTGTTTCCACTGAACAGTCAGTAGTAAATTGATCATAATTTGCTGAATAAAAATCCAATTGACAACGGTTTAATTTTGAAAACTAGACACGACAAGACTTTTGATATATTATATGCGAATTGTTATAACTATAGGCCCAATGAAGAACCATTTATTTTATTATCACACATATTTCGGTTTCTCCTGTTTCTCGGTTTCCACTTAACAAGTCAATAGTAATTGATCATAACTTGCTCAATAAATCCAATTGACGAAGGGTTTGATTATAGAAACTATACTGACAAGGCTTAATTTAATATATACGCTAAATATGGATAAACTGTAGACACACTACCAACCATCATTTTATCATCTACACATTTCAATTTCCCTCGTTTCTCATTTCCACTAAACAGTAGTAGTAAATTGGCCATAACTTGCTCAATAAAACTCTAATTGACTAGGGTTTGAATATTGGAAAATAGGTAGATAGGGCTTTAATTAATATTTTAATTGGAATATAGACCACACCGAGCCATATTTTATCATCACACACATTTCGGTTCTCCCATTTCTCACTTTCACCGACCAACAGTAGTAAATTGGCCATAACTTGTCAATAAAAACTCAATTGATGAGTGGTTTAAATCTTTAAAAACTAGATAGACAGGACTTTAATATATTATATGCTGAATTTGGATAAAATAGACCATTGTAGAACCATTCCTTTATCCACACACATTTCAGTTTCCCCCATTTCTCGGTTTCCACGAACAATCAGTAGTAAATTGTCATAACTGCTCAACAAAAATTTAATTGACAAACGGTTTGAATATTGGAAACTAGATAGAAAGAGATTTAATTTGATATATTATACGCTGAATTTGGATAACTGTAGATCCACTGTCGAACCATTCTTTTTCACACACAACATTAGTTTTCCTGTTTCTCAGTTTCCATGAATAGTCAGTAGTAAATGACTATAACTGCTCAAAAATAACCAATTGACAAACGATTGAATACTTGAAAACTAGATAGACGAGCTTTAATTTAATATATTTACGCTAAATATGGATAACTGTAGACTACTACAGAACCATTCATTTATCATCAACACACATTTCAGTTTCCCCTATTTCTCGGTTTCCATTGAACAGTCAGTAGTAAATTGGCTTAACTTGCACAACACAAATTCAATTGACAAACAATTTGATATTTGGAAACTAGATAGAAAGAGCTTTAATTTGATATATTATATGCTGAATTGGATAACTGTAAGATCCACTGCTAAACCATTCATTTTATCATCACACACATTTCAGTTTCCCTTTTCTGGTTTCCATTGAATAGTCAGTAGTAAATTGATCATATCTTGTTAATAAAATCTATAAACAAACAGTTTGAATATTGCAAAACAGATAGATAGCGCTTTATTTGATATATCATACGCTAAATTTGGATATCGTGTAGACCCGTCGAACCATTCATTTTCATTACATACATTGATTTCCCCCGTTTTCGGTTTTCCTGAATAGCCAATAGTAAATTGACCATAACTTGTCAATAAAAATTCAATTGATAAACAAATTGAATATTTGAAAACTGATAGATAGGGCTTTAATTTGATATATTATATTCTGAATTGGATAATGTTAAACCCACTGCCAAAACATCCGTTTCAGTTCCACTGAAACAGTCAGTAAATTGATCATAATTGCTGAATAAAAATCCAATTGCAAACGGTTTTAATTATTTGAAAACTAGACAGACAAGACTTAATTGATATTATATGCTGAATTTGTATAACTATAGGCCCAATGAAGACCATTTTTTTATATCACACATATTTCGGTTTTTTCCTGGTTTCTCGGTTTCCACTTAACAGTCAATAGTAATTGATCATAACTTGCTCAATAAAATCCAATTGACGAAGGGTTTGAATATTTAGAAACATACTGACAAGCTTAATTTAATATATTATACGATTGGATAACTGTAGACACATACCAAACCATTCATTTTCATCATACACATTTCAATTTCCTCTGTTTCTCAATTTCCACTAAACAGTCGTAGTAAATGGCCATAACTTGCTCAATAACTCTAATTGACTAGAGGTTTGAATATTTGGAAAATAGGTAGAATGGGCTTTAATTTAATATTTTAATTTGGAACTATAGACCACTACCGAGCCATTCATTTTATCACACACACATTTCGGTTTCCCATTTCTCACTTTTCACCGAACAACCAGTAGTAAATTGGCCATAACTTGCTCAATAAAAACTCAATTGATGAGGGTTTAAATCTTTAAAAACCAGATAGACAGGACTTTATATATTTATGTGAATTTGGATAAATATAGACCCATGTAGAACCATTCCTTTTATCATCACACACATTTCAGTTTCCCCCATTTCTCGGTTTCCACTGAACAATCAGTAGTAAATTGTCATAACTTGCTCAACAAAATTTATGACAAACGGTTTGAATATTGGAAACTAGATAGAAAGAGATTTATTTGATATATTATAACGCTGAATTTGGATAACTGTAGATCCACTGTCGAACCATTCATTTTATCATCACACACATTTAGTTTCCCCTGTTTCTCAGTTTCCACTGAATATCAGTAGTAAATTGACTATAACTTGCTCAAAAAAATCCAATTGACAAACGATTTGAATATTGAAACTAGATAGACAGAGCTTTAATTTAATATATATACGCTAAATATGGAACTGTAGACCTATGCAGAACCATTATTTTATCATCAACACATTTCAGTTTCCTATTTCTCGGTTTCATGAACAGTCAGTAGTAATTGGCCATAACTTGCACAACACAAATTCAATTGACAAAACATTTGAATATTTGGAAACTAGATAGAAGAGCTTTAATTGATATATTATACGCTGAATTTGGATAACTGTAGATCCTACTGAACCTTCATTTATCATCACACACATTTCAGTTTTCCCTGTTTCTCGGTTTCCCATTGAATAGTCAGTAGTAAATTGATCATATCGTGTTTAATAAAAAATCTAATAAACAAACGTTTGAATATTTGCAAACAGTAGATGCGCTTTAAATGATATACATACGTAAATTTGGATATGTAGACCCACGTCGTGAACAACATTTTATCATCACACACATTTTGATTTCCCCCGTTCTCGTTTTCACTGAATAGCCAATAGTAAATTGACCATAACTTGCTCAATAAAAATTCAATATAAACAAATTGAATATTTGAAACTAGATAGACCAAATGTTAATTTGAAATTATATCTAATTTGGATAACTGTAGATCCATTGCTGAACCATTCATTTTATCATCAACACCTTTCAGTTTTCTTGTTTCTCGGTTCACTTGACAGTCATAATAAATTGACCTAATTTGCTCAACACAAATCCAATTGTAAGGGTTTTGAATATTTGGAAACTGACAGACAAAGCTTTAATTTGTATTTGTTGCTGAATTTAATAACTAGTGACACCTTTTCTAACCATTCATATATCATCAAACACATTTCGGTTTCCCCAATTCTCAGTTTCCACTGAAACATCAGTAGGAAATCTGCTATAACTTGCTCAAAAAAACCAATTGAGGAACAGTTTGAATATTAGAATTAGACAGATATGGCTTTAATTTGATATATTTTATTAATTTGGATAATTGTAGCCCCCTACCAAACCATTAATTTTATAATCACACACATTTTGGTATCCCCATTTCTCATTCCCACTGAACAGTTAGTAGTAAATGGGTCAACTTTCTCAATAAAAATCCAATGATGAGATGTTTGAATATTTGAAAACTAGAAATTTCATATATTATGTGAATTGTGGTAATTGAGAGACACCGCTGCCAAACATTATTATCATCACACACATTTTAGTTTCCTCTGTTTGTTGGTTTCCACTGAACGTTAGTAAAAATAAGTCATAACTGCTCATAAAAATCCAATTAGTGAGTGGTTTGAATCTTTGAAACTAGATAGACAAGACTTTAATTTGATATATATTTGATGAATTTGATAACTGTAGGCCCTTCCAATTGTGGTCAAACCACACTTAAAAGAAATGACAAGGTATTTAACACAATGTATGAAATGAATCATTTTAGAACGTTAGACATTTTGACGCTAAAAAACGACACACACACTAAAATCATAAGTAAAACTATATACAATAAAAAAACTTTAATTTGATAGGCCTATACAAATGTATGTATCTCAATAGTAGATACCAACAAATTAAAACATCCAATATTCAAACAAACGTGATTGTCAAAACCATATCATAAGCAACCTGTGCAACGCGGAGATTTCAAAATAGTTATAGTAAAAGAGTGGAAATTTGAAAAATAAAAATTTGATTTGATTTCTAATGAATGATTTTAATAAATCAAGAGGAGAAGAAAATACATGGTATTATTAATCCATCCCATATATTAGAAACCTCCTCACTATTAAACTTGAGCCAGTCCCGTGATCCACCTCAAGCCACTAATTTCAAAGTCTGAATGTTCTTATTTCTCAACTTGGTTATGCCTCTTTTAATATTCAACCAGAATCTCCTGCCCTTTCGTAGAATCTTATGTTGAATTTCACTATTATTATTTCAATTATGAAATTTCCACAAAACTTTTGTAAGAGTTATTTAAATAATAAAAACTGTGTCCTTGACCTTTTTATAGGAAGTATTACTAGTTTAAGAATGGGACCCTAATCACTGTATTTTTTTTTTTTTTTTTTTTGCGTAGTGAGACCCATGTGATAAAATGAATCCTAATCCTCATTTTTTATGAACCTTAGATATTTGTTTGGGTTGTAAGGAATATGATTTTTTTACAATCACCCCATTCAATCAATCTATATCCAAAATTTTAACTATTAAGAGGGAAATTGTTGAAATTTTTTATAAATTGAAGGTTGAATGTGAATACTCACTTTAAAAAAAGGGATTAGAGTTGTATTTCAAAACCAGTAAGTACTCACTAAAAAAAAAAAAAAAAAAAGAAGTCAAATGCATAGGTTTACTATAAACAAAAAAAAATTGGAAAAAAAAATAAAAAAAAAAAAAAAAAAAAACCCTTTTTGATATTGATAAGAATTTCTTCTGAAATTCGTTGGAAATTTCAGAAATAAATTTTTTTTTTTTTTTGATAAGTTAAATTTAATACAAGTGTAGAAGGTAAGCAAAAACCAGTTGTGGCCCAGTTGTTAGGTGAGGGCCATGGCTGCGTGAACTCGTGACCCTAGTTAGTAAATTCGCGTTTTATACCGAATATAGGCTAGCCGTAAATTCCGTATAAAACGCGAATTTACGTATTTATTAGGGCTGCGTATAATTCGCGAAATATACCCTATCCGTATAATTCGCGAATTGACGCGAATTATTGCCGAATTTTTGCAGACAAAAAAAAATAAAGGATAAGGCAAAACGACGTCGTTTTGGTGGGGTTTGACTAAAATTAAAGAAAATCTTCTTCTCCTCTTCCTCGGTTCTCTCGTTCCACAGTCTTCATCTCTTCTTCAAATCTCAACAATTCAACTCTTTTTTCTTCATTTCTTGACTCTTTGAGTCTTGTCTCTTCTTCTTTCTTGTAAATTTTAACTTCTTCTCCAAGCTTTAAGTCCAAGACTTCAACTCTTCAAGCCTCAAGATAAACACTCTTCTCTTCTCTTTTTAACTCCTTTGAATCTGTATGTTGGTGATTGTTTGGTTGTTTTGTGGTGCTGTGTGAGTAGTAGTAATAGGGGCTGGTGGTGGATGGTTGTAGATTGTTTGAAACATGTTTGATGAAATGCTGTGAGAGGTATATTGGGTATCTGTTTTAACTAATATTTCATTTGTTCTGTTGTTTGTGTTGTATGGGTCAAAATGAAAAGACTAAAGATATCTATGAAAGCAAAAGGTAAATGCAAAACTGCAAAGAAAAGCATGATTCATAAAAATAATATTGTCGGGCTGGATTTGGAATTGGCAGATACTTAAGAAGAAGAAAAAAACAACAAACCATCAGCTTGCAACCAACGCCAACTGCAAATTGTAAACCCATGTGCACTTTGTCATGTTTTTAGATCATAACACTATTATTATTGACCTTTGAATGCACTGTCCAATTAAATTCAGAACATAAAATTCAAAATAAACACACTATACTAATTGGAATCCAAATTTTGTATGCGTAGCTATAAAATAACAGGATAAAAATACTAGTCTTAGTTATTGTTCAAATATACTTTAAATAAAAAGGAAAATAAATTGTAGGGTCGACCACAATGGATTATTTAAATTGGGATATTTTGAAAAGTGCTAAAACCAAGATTGCTATTGCCGTATTTTTCAAAACGTATTATTCACAATGTGTCGTATTAAACCCGTATATATCCGAATCGTATTTTTTCCGTATCCAAATTTTATGACCGAATTTTTACAAACGTATTTTTCACCATTTGCCGTATCATACCCGTAAAATTCCCGTACCATTTTTTTGCCGTACCCGTATTTACTAACTAGGCTCGTGACAAGACGACCGGCCAAAACAGTAGTGGGTGCGGATCCATTTGTGGCCACTGTTTCGTTTATTAGTATATTTAATAATTTTTCTAACTTGGCTGGAACTTCGAACTTTTACTTGAACAACTGGATTCCATCTTTTCACTTCTTTTAAAATTGTATATTTGCTTTTTATTTAAAGTAATAATATACTTACTCAAAAACTTAATAACAACTTTATTCAACTTTATTAAAATTATATATAATACACATAATATGATTATGGTACCCGTAATATGCTTTATATTTACAAAGGTTAGTAAGGTGGTTAGTAAGTTCGTGAGTAAGCATAATATTATTGTTTTATTTATCAGGGTTTTTTCATATACAGTATAATGTTGCACTTCCTTCCATCATTGAATTTCATTTTTCAAAATTTTACTTTTAGACTAATTTGAATAAGGATTGTAGAGAGTTTTATTTTTGTCCATGTGTTTTCGATTCATTATTTTCTAGGACACTCTTTTCAAATACTAGTACATTGGTCCTCGGCTTAAGACAATTTTGTTTGGCAGCTGATTGATTGTTCATTAACTTAAAAATTATTTTGAAAAGTCAAAAATACTCCTATAGAAAATAATAATATGAGTTTATTTTTTTTTTTTAAGATTTGCTTAATATGAACTCATTTATTGATTTATTGTTACTAAAAAATATTGTGTGTGCCTTGTGATTATTAGCAACCTCCTAAATATATAAAAACTCTTACACAAGTATTATAAAAATCCCTGGTAGGGGTATTTAATACCTTTTAGTAGCAATATATGTGTTTTATATAAAATGATTTTACAAGGTTAAATGAAATAAGCTAGAAATAATATTTGATATGATTTTATCTCTTTCCTTTTACAATTATGAAAGGAACAGCTTAAACACTAGTATTGTTTGTAAAATCCTTTTTCTTATTATTCTCTAGAAGGTTATTTTGGTTATTCCAGTATAATTTTCAAGTTAATTAATGGTTAACTAACTATTAGTGAGGTGATTAAGGTGAAGGACTAAAATGATAGTATTTAAAACAGTGTCCTTTATAAACTGAAACCACAACCAAGGGATGAAGAAAAATTATTTCTTAGGATTTTGACAATCATTGAAATTGAAGAAAGTAATTAAGAGGAGTGGATTATTTATTAGTGGAGAGTTAATTGGAGATTAGAAAATCATGAGGTCACAATGTGACGCCATAAATGGTCGCTTTCAAACTTAAAATAATAAAATAAAAGTCCTTCTCATCTACCAGCCATACGGTTGCACCCCGCCATAATTTGTCAAAAAGAAATTTGGTACCCTAAAAGTTTGGAAATGGCAAATAGTCACTTTCCATCAGAATCTGTTAATGAATTCCGTTTCTATCAATGAATTCCATTTGAAGAAGGATAGTGTGGTAATTTTGCATTCAGCTAAAAAAGAAGGCCACTTTCCTCTCTTTTCTTCAAATTTTTATCTTTATTGCTGTGTCGCCTCCAAATTCATCTCCCACTACCGTGCCACCTTCACCACCCTCCACCACCAGTCCACCACCATCATCATAGCCATCTTCTCCACCTCCTACAACCTCCTCACCCTCTAAGCCTAATGCAAATCCACTTGACCTACTCATACTTCCATAAACACACCACAAAAACAAGACTCCAAAACCCTCCACCAACCCCATTAAACACCCAACAACAATATACAATGAGGCAGGTCATGAGTTTGAGCTCAAATTAAAGAATCTGGGGTTTTATATCTCTTTTTCCACTTCCAACTTCGGTGAGTCAATGACACTTGTGGGATGGTGAACTCAAATTTGGTTAGAGGTGGATGACTTGTGAGCAACGGTGCTAGAATTTTGTTATGTAATTGTTGGCGTTAGTGATCTACATATTTATAGCTTTAAAGTTTTGTTATGTAATGCCAAACCAGTCTCACCAAACTAGTCCTCTTCTCCCACAACCTCCTCACCTTTTGAGCCTAATGCAAATCCACCTGACCCCTCCACACCTTTCCATCACCTCCTACACAGCCACCTATCTCAGCACCACCTCCTCAAAATACATCTCCACCCCCATTAACATCTACACATTCTCTCCCCCCCCAACAATCCATTTCACCTGCCATCTCCACCTGTATCTAATCCACCAACCAGTTCATCTCAACCACCACCACCACCAGTAGCATCCAATCCACCGACGAGTTCATCGGCCCTCCCACCGCCAGTATCCAATCCACCAAGGAGTTCACCACCACCACCACCAATATTTACTCCACCAACGAATTCTCCTCCATTACCACTAATGGCTAATCCACCAACAAGTCCTCCTCCACCATCAAATTCATCTCCATCACCATCATCTAATCCACCAAAAGCTTCAACTCCACCACAAACACCATCTACTACACCAAATAGTTCTAATCAAACTCCTTCTCCAACTACTTCAAGCGAAGCTCCTTCTCCTTCAAACTCTTCTTCAAGGCCATCTCAGAAACCTTGTCTTTCTTAATCTGTTCCTTGAGATAAAGCAAAAAACCTTATCTTTCTCAAATCCTAGTGGTTGGCCAAAGAAATAAGAAAAAAAAGAGGAGAAGGGAGGGAAAAGAAAGAGAAGAAAAATGAGAAGTGGCTGACCAGGCCTGCAAAAGAGAAAAAAAAAATTGAAGAGGAGGAAGAAAAGAAGAAAGAAAAAAGAAAAGAGAACAGGGGAGGGAAATTTTTGCTGCTTTCTTTGGAGGTAGAGCTGGGCATTTGGGACTGAGTCCAAAAACCCGATCCTAGCAAGCCTGGTCGGGTATGAGGGCCTGGTCCAGTATTAATTATTTATTATTTTATCATAAATTCATAATGGATTCCCGAAATGATGCATTGGAGGATCATCCCCAAATGAGTTTTACGTTCCATCTATCGAAGAAATGGAAGGGTTCAATCCATTTTCACCATTTCCTCCAAAGGCAGCAACTGCAATTTAGCAACCGCATTCGATCAGGATGAGGTGTAGCCAAACACAAGTGACTTGCGACTCAACGGGTATAGGCATGGCCCAACCCCCCCTCCCCCCCCTCCCCTTCTCCTTCCCGACCGTCAAAGAGGGTTGTGTCTGATGTATGGCGACACTTCACCAAATCAAAATGGCCAAAGATAAATAGGGAGGGGGAAGAATCGTGTGGAGTATGTAATTTTTGTGAAACCATTATTGGCGCTAAGAAAGGGACTTCGACAATACGACGACACTTGCAGAAGAAGCACCCCCAAATAATACAGTTGTCTGGTACATCTTCAATGGATCAGGTAGGCAAATTCAAACTCAACTTAATTTTAATCCACAATCCTCAACTCTCTCAACATGGAAATACAATGCACATGTTGCACGAGAGGAAATAGCAAAATTCAAACTTTTTATTTGAAAAGAGATTGGATTTATGTGGTGAAGGCAAATTTTTTTCACCAAAGATGTGCTCGCCACATCATCAATTTGATTTTTAAAGCCTGTTTAGATGCTATACATTCAAAGATGGAGAGGGTACGCACGACTATCAGATTTGTCATTGGCGGTAGTAATAAAAGATGGCAGGAGTACGTCAAATATTGTAGGCAAAAGGACCCACCGGTTCGAGCTTTGAAGTTATATACGGACATGTCTATCCGTTGGAACTCCACCTACTTGATGTTGGAAAAAGTTTTGCCAACTGCAAGACAAATTACAGATTTCGTCAACCAGAAGAACCATCCAGAGGAAGTTGTCAACTATGATGATTGAGCAGTTTGTGAACTTTTTTATTCATTTCTTAAAAATTTTTATGATTCCACTAATACATTAAGTGGTATTTATTATCCGACTACTAATTTAGCGTTAGATATTTTACTTCAAATTTCTAAAACTTTTCCTAAATACATATATAATGACGTTTTAATGGAAATTGTTTTAAAGATGGAAGAAAAATACGAGAAATATTGGTTAGATATTCCATTCTTATATAGATTAGGCCTTGTTGTAGATCCTAGGTTTAAATTACACGTAGTTAACTGTATAATTACTGAGATAGGCCAGCATTTAGGACATGATTATACATCTTATTTGACTGACTTTAAGCAAAAATTGGAAAGCATCTTTTCTTTATATCAGAACAGGTACAATGGAAGTGGAAGTGAAACGTCCAGGAGAGACGATCAGGACCCTGATGAAGAACTCTATCAAGGATCGAGCATGTGGACGTATATGGAACATGGCGGAAGTAGCAGCTCCAACTCATACATACTGACCACGATAAGGAACACACATATTCATAACAGTTAAGTTTAAAGAGTCAATATGTTCTTTACCTACAATGGGCACTCCTAATTGCGAATCTATAATGCTGATATGTTTAGCAATAGTGGCAATCAAACCACCTACTACAATTTTTCCTGTCCGACCATGCGCTACATGGGTCAAGTGTCCTAACAGCCAAATACCAGAGTGGTGTTTAAACAAAACAATTCACTTTTATTTAATACGCTTGTACTTTCCCCAAACCCGAAAATTGTATGTGACGTGACTCTGTGAATGTATCTATGGGAAAGACTCCTTAAGTGGGTGGATTTAGAGAAGCTAGCATCATATGAGTGTGTGTTGGTGAATTTGTGCCAAGCAAAATTTTCATTACATGCAGGAGGAAATCAAAAGCCCAGGTTAGCAAAACTAAATATTTCATTAAATTTCGATAAATTAAGAACATGGTCTTGGTTTAATAATCTAAATGAAATGTCTCCCTCATCTTGAATATCTTTGGCAACTACCTTATAGGAAAAGAAACTAAGAAATTCTAGGATTAATTTGACATAAGTGTCAAATTTCAAACCCATAAATGTAGTCCACCCTATGTTTCTTAGTAACCTATTAATTTCATCTTTTAAGTCCAACACTAGCAACACTGTATTGTCCATATAATGTGTACAAACTAAAGGACGGTTGGCTAGAGCGACATACCTTTCCTCTTGTTCCTTATTTGTGAAAGTAATAGAACCTAAAATTTCCAAAGCTTTGGATTTCCGAGAGGAGGCAGCAAACTGGTTGGAGGATGAGGTCGAAGCTCCTTTTGTAGTTTTCAACTTCTTTCTTGGACCTATTAGGTGTGAAAGTTGGTATTCCTACAAAAACCAACAAAATACGAACTAAAAACAAAAACCAACAAATAAGATTTAATGAACAAAACTAAACAATGACAAACCTTAAAAAAAAAATAAAAAAATAAAAAAATCCCATAATAATATTGTCAAAATAAAACCTAAATTAAACAATTTGCACAAGAAAAGAAAACTAAAAGCAAACGAAGCAAAAGTAGGAAAATCATCCCATTTGCAACAAGCCCCAACCTAAACATAAACCAAACAACAAAACCCATAAAATAACAAAATAATTTATTAGAAAAAGGAAAACATAAAATAAAAGACATGATGATACAACCAAACTAAATAAGGAAAAGAAGGAAAAAGAACTCACCTTGAGAAAAAGAAAACAAAATAAGGGGTGGCAAGAATAAGAATGAAAAGAGAAGACAAAAAAAAAAAACAAAAAATGGCTTTGTGGAGAAGTGGCTGGAGTGGGGGGAAGGAAGTGAGGGAAAAAAAAAACTTTTAGGTTATATGGCCCGTCACTTATTTATTTCTTTATTATTATTTTTTTCATCCAAATTTTGGCCCGCCGCTTTTGTCTTTAAAACATGCATGGCATGGCCATGGCCCTTCACATGGGCCAGGTCGCGCTACACTTTTTTTTTTTTTTTTTTTTCTAACATGGCCACGGCTATGTAACACACCACAGGATATCTCGTGTTAAATGTTGGAATTCTTCAATCTTTTTATTCTTTAACATGGCCATAGTTGTGTAAAATGACACGGGGTATCTCATGTTGAATTCTGCTCAAAGCTTTTTTCTTCTATCATTTAAGTTTTTCCCAAACTTGTTCCTTGTTCCAACGATAACAAAACNATGCATGGCATGGCCATGGCCCTTCACATGGGCCAGGTCGCGCTACACTTTTTTTTTTTTTTTTTTTTTCCTAACATGGCCACGGCTATGTAACATACCACAGGATATCTCGTGTTGAATGTTGGAATTCTTCAATCTTTTTATTCTTTAACATGGCTATAGATGTGTAAAATGACACGGGGTATCCCGTTTTGAATTCTGCTCAAAGTTTTTTTCTTCTTCTATGACTTAAGTTTTTCCCAAACTTGTTCCTTGTTCCAACAATAACAAAACAAAAATAAAAACAAAATAAAAATGCATCAAAGAAATGAAAAATATTTAGCAAACAAAAATGAAATAATTTTACAAGAAAAAAAAATATAGTTCTAATTTAAAATCGTTAGCTTAACTTTCTCTGCTTTCTTCATTCAAGAAACTGGACGGACGTGATGTTTGGATTGAACCGTCCTCCAACATAGTTCTTCAAACAGTGTTC
This sequence comes from Pistacia vera, assembly GCF_008641045.1. NCBI lineage: Eukaryota > Viridiplantae > Streptophyta > Magnoliopsida > Sapindales > Anacardiaceae > Pistacia > Pistacia vera. The sequence continues at coordinate 15,165 of NW_022196185.1, read as the reverse complement.
ATTAACTTTAAATGTCTCACTTGTCTTTGCATGGCGGATCTCAATTGCTCCAAAAGGTGTTACTTGAATTACCTCATATGGACCCTTGATTTCAGCTTTCCTGAGAAAAGACGAAGACGGTTATTGTAAAGAAGAACTTGTTGTCCCAACTTGAACTCCTTTTTCAGAATGTGCATGTCATGTCATTTTTTTGTCTTCTCCTTGTACAAACTAGCACTCTCGTATGCCCAATGACGAGATTCATCTAGCTCACTCACTTGCAAAAGACATTTAGCACCTACACTTTGCACATCAAAATTAAAAACTTTAGTAGCACAATAAGCTTTGTGCTCTAATTCTACCAGAAGGTGACATGTTTTTCCAAATACTAACTTACAAGGTGACATACCTATAGGTGTTTTAAAGGCTAGATATAAATTAAAATATCATCAAAAAAAACCAAAATAAATTTTCGGAGGTATGGTCTAAAAAGATTGTTCATTATAGATTGGAATGTGGAGGGTGCATTAGTGAGGCCAAACGACATGACTATGAATTCGTAATGGCCGGAATGGGTTCAGAAAGTAGTTTTGGGAATTTCAGCCGGGTTGACACATACCTAGTGATAGCCAGAACGCATGTCGATTTTTTAAAAAATGGTTGCACCATGTAATTCGTCTAATAGCTCATCAATGTCCTATATGCCCATAAAGCATCGTCTAACTTTATTGCCCAATCTTTTCTAGAGGCACTGACAGTCTTTTCTAAAATGCGTTTTAGCTCTTTGTTAGAGATCTTTACTTGACCACTAGTTTGGGCATGATAGGGAATGGCTACCTTGTGTGTGACTCCATATTTCTTTAAGAGTGCATTAAATTGGCGGTTACAAAAATGCTTCCCACCATCACTAATGATTGCCCTAGGAGTTCCATATCTAGTGAAAATATTCCACCTAAAGAATTGGAGTACTATTCTAGAATCACTAGTTTTGGTGGCAATTGCCTCCACCCATTTAGAAATGTAATCTATTGTCATAAGTATAAAATCGTTCCCATACGATGATGGAAACGGTCCCATGAAATCAATACCCCAAATATAAAAAATTTCAAATACCAATATATTATTTAAACACATCCCATCTTTCTTAGAAATATTACATGTTCTTTGGCAACGCACAAGAGGATACATACCTTTGAGCATCCTGAAATAAAGTGGGCCAATAAAAACCTGATTGCAAAACCTTTGCCACTTTGCGCTTCACCTCGAAATGCCCTTCGGTTTCTCTATCGTCGCAATGACTTAAAATAGCTCCAATCTCTTCTTTCAGCACACATTTTCTGACAACTTGATATGCACATAGTTTGTACAAGTAAGGGTCTTCCCACAAATAATATTTGACGTCAGCCAAGAATTTCTTCCTTTGCTGAAATGTTAAATGCTTTGGGATCCAACCTCTTGCAAGAAAATTAGCCAAATCAACAAACCATGGAGATTTAGAAAAGGAAGAGTTAAGAGATAGAATCCACTCATCGGGAAATTCTGCACTAATATTGCCCTCTTCAAGGATTGAATTATCTAGTCGGGATAAATGATCGGCAACTTGATTTTTTGTCCCCTTCTGATTTTTAATCTCCAAATCAAACTCTTGAAGTAGAAGGACCCATCTGATAAGGCGTGGTTTGATATCCTTTTTAGCAAATGAAATTTTAGAATGTAAAACTAACAGATTAAAAATAACTAAATTAAACAAATAAACAATGTGAAGAACTTTGCAATATTAATGAAGTTAGGGTACATATTTCTCCCTAATTATGCTTGACAACTACTCTTAATACCCGTTTGTGCTATGAATTGGTAGGATTCTTTTGAGGCCAATTATCCTTATCCAAACATAATATTCAATTTAATATAAATCCCTATTCAGTTACTTTGACATTAATAAGCATAAATTCATTAATCCCTTATGACTAATTCACCCTATTCAGTTATAAGTTAGGTGGACTACAAATTAATCCTAGAATCTCTATTCGATTACTTCTAGTTTTAATACGCTGTGCAATGTTATTCCAATAAAACAATTATGAATATGAATTAAGCAATAAACCGTAACTTCTCTATTCGAAACATCATCAAGATAATTGAATCAATCCAAAATTCATAAATCATTAAACCTAAACTCTTGCACAAATTCATAAACATAAATCTGGTATTAAGAATAAAAATTGTTCAAAACATAATTAGGGTTTCATCCTCCCCTAACAAAAGAAATTTACTCTATCCTAAGAACAAAGAAATAAATAAAGAAGAAAGAAAGCATATTCAAACATGAAAAGAAACAAAAATCAAACTCTTAAATATAATCTTCAGTCTTCAAGCCCCAAAAATGTGTCTTCTCTTCTCCAAATATGCAAAATTTGACCTTTCAATTAATCTCAATCATACTTAAATATCCAAAAGAGCCCTAAGTGAAAAAAGGAAGAAAAACTAAAAAAACCCACCCTAATAGTTTCCGAATTTAAGTTACCACAGCCAAGACCGTGGTGCTCTCTATCCTCTTAGTTGTATCTTCATACCACTACCATGGCCGTGACCTTAAAAAATGTTAGGTAATCTCAACTACTTTAAGCTTTAAGTCTCAATTTCATTACAATGCTCCAATCTACTCTATCAAAACCTTAAAAACACAAAAAACTATCCAAATCAATAGCTGGCCATTCTCATCTCAAACTTAACAAAAACTAACATCAAAACAAAGAAAACAAATGAGAAATTAACTAAACTGCTATAAAAACAACCCTAAAAACACTCAAATTAAGCAACTTATAAGTTACTTAAGACTTAGTTATCTTCAGGTATTGCATTAATTACCTTATATGAGATTCTAACACCCCCACCATTTGTTTGTAATGATCCCAATAGTCTCACATTCTAAGGAATGGCTTGGTACGTGGAAAATAACCGCTTAAACAACTTCCATTCCAAGGAGTTTTTTTTTTTTTCCAACACCCCACACCCCCCCCCCACCCCCCCCCCCCCCCCCCCCCACCCCCCCCCCCCCCCCCCACCCCCCCCCCCCCCCCCCCCCCCCCCCCCCCCCCCCCCCCCCCCCCCCCCCCCCCAAAGCTACACTATAAATAATCCCCCACACCTCCTTTTTTCACACCAACTCTCAATCTCTCATTCTTTCAATCTTTCTACTCCAATCCAATTCTCATTCATATTCATATTCTCTTCTCTTCAATTTATATTTATATTTATAATTTATAATTTATTCATATTATAATTTATTTATTTATATTATTCATTTTTTTCTATTTTTCAATATCATCTCTTATTCATATTATTATTCAATTTTTTTTTCATTTTAATTATTTATTATTTTATCATAAATTCATAATGGATTCCCGAAATTCTGCATTTAGAGGATCATCCCCAAATGAGTTTTACGTTCCATCCACCGAAGAAATGGAAGGTTTGATCCATTTTCACCATTTCCAGAGGCAGCAACTGTAATTCAGCAATCACATTTGGCCGGGATGGAGTGCAACCAAACACAAGCAAGCTACAACTCCACGACCTAACCCCTCAACCGTCAAAGAGGGTCGTGTCCGATGTATGGCGACATTTCACTAAATCAAAACAGGCAAAGACAAATGGGGAGGGGGAAGAATCGTGCAAGGTATGTAATTTCTGTGGAACCATTATCGACACTAAGAAGGGGGCTTCGATGATGTGATGACACTTGGAGAAGAAGCACCCCCAAATAATGCAGTTGTCCAGTTCATCTTCAATTGGACCCAGTAAGCAAATTCAAACTCAACTTATTTTTAATCTACAATCCTCAACTTTGTAAACATGGCAATACAATGCACTCCAAGCATGAGAGGAAATAGCAAGCTACATAGTTGCTACGAACTCTCCCCTTTCTTTATCTGACTTACTTCAAACATATGGGCCTGTAGATCAAAAACGGATATTTTAACTATCACAATACATTACCTAGATCATAGTTGGCATTTACAACAAAAAATGATAGGTTTTAGACCATTATATACTACACATAATGTTGACACTATTTATTTTACAATTCTTGAAGTTTTACAAGAATATGTATTAACTGATAGAGTTATAGTGCTAACACTAAATAATGTAGCTACTAACACCGCGACTATCTCTTTATTTGAAAAGAGATTGGATCCGCATGGTGAAGGCAAATTTTTTCACCAAAGATGTGCTTACCACATCATTAATTTGATTGTTAAAGCAGGTTTAGAAGCTATAAATTTGAAGATTGAGAGGGTACGTGCGGCTATTAGATTCACCGTCGTTAGTAGCAACAAAAGATGGCAAGAGTACGTCAAATATTGTAAGCAAGAGGACCCACTGGTTCAACCTTTGAAGTTATGTACAGACATGTCTATCTGTTGGAACTCCACCTACTTGATGTTGGAAAAAGCTTTGCCAACAGCAAGACAAATTACATATTTTGTCAACTGGAAGAACTAGCTGGAGGAAGTTGTTAGCTATGATGATTGGACGGTTTGCGAACTTTTTTATTCATTTCTTAAAGTTTTTTTATGATTCTACCAATACATTAAGTGGTATTTATTATCCTACTACTAATTTAACGTTAGATATTTTACTTTAAATTTCTAAAACTTTTGCTAAATATAGATATAATGATGTCTTAATGGAAATTGTTTCAAAGATGGAAAAAAAAATACGAGAAACATTGGTTAGATATTCCATTCTTATATGGATTAGGCCTTGTTGTAAACCCTAGGTTTAAATTACACATGGTTAATTGTATAACTACTGAGATATGCCAGCATTTAGGACATGATTATACGTCTTATTTGATTAACTTTAAGCAAAAATTGGAAAGCCTTTTTTTCTTACATCAGAGCAGGTGCAATGGAAGTGGAACTAGAACGTCCAGCAAAAACGACCAACGAGACCCTTAATGAAGACATCTATCAAGGATCGAGCATGTGGACGTATATGGAACATGGCAGAAGTAGTTGCTCCAGCTCGTACATACATCAAGGACCAAATGAGCTGAATCACTACCTACAAATGGACATGTCCTACATGACAAAGAAGGAGAAATGTGAGATGGATGTGCTTCAATGGTGGAACCAACATCAAAGTTGATTCCCCCATTGTAGCCCAAATGGCACGTGAAATTTTATCTGTGTCGGTTTCTACAATTGCACCCGAGTTAGTATTCTCAAAAAGTGGCCGGATTGTTGAAGACAGAATATGCTCTTTAACTAATGAGATGATTGAAGTGAGAATGTTTACGAGATCAGACTCATGCAGAGAAAAGAATACAGAAGCACCCTTAAGATCCCGAACTACTCGAACTCTTCAGGAACACAGATTTGAACGATATAAATATTGTTGACGATGGAGATGAATAATTTAATAAAAACAAATTTATTTAATTGTTTATTTGTTATGTGTGATTGTGTGAATATTACATTTATGCTGAAATTAATTAATTAAATTATCTCTTTAAAGTTTAAATTTAAAACACCCCATATTTACAAATAATTATTAATTATAATTAACCATTAATTTATTTATTGTTTTATTATTTTTTAAGATTAATTAAAAATGTACTAATCTCCCCCTAAAAATTACATAAACCCCCATATATAAAAAAAAGATTGGGGGGGGGGGGGAATAAATTTCCCAGGCCCATAGGATTGGTCCGGGCCTTGAAATTTCTCATGGGCCTAGGACTGGTCTCAAATGGGACTAGTCCCGTTGAGATCAATCCTAATCAGGCCCACACCTGGACCCGGTTGGGACCAATCCCTGCCCAGGTCTACACACACACACTCTCTCTCTATCTCTCTCTCTCTTGTTTTTCTTTTCTTTGAACTTCCACTATTGACTCACTTCACAAAACATCTCTCTCACTCCCGTTTCACACACAAAAGTGGATTTTTGTTAGGAACAATTTTGGTTTCGGCTATTTTTATATGAACATGCTGTTTCTTCTCTGTACATTTTGGTGATTCCTTTGGCAGAATTTTCGTTGCAAAGATTAGGTAAAGAGATTGTGTGACTTTTTTTTTTTTTTTTTTTTTTTTGGATATTCGTTTTGTTTGATAGGTTGTTGAGAAAATTGAAGAAAGTTCTTATATTGATAATTCTCATGATAAAAATCTGATCTTTATTATTTTTGAAAATGCACATTTTTTAGGAATCTCTCAACTACCTCCCTTGAGGAAGTATATAAATACTAGAGTAATTAATTCGTACATGCGATGACACTCATGTCAGTTGCAACCAATACAGAAAAAAGATTATTGTAAAATACATTTTATGCAACAATACTAAGGAATAATGGAAGGCAGGACCTGAATCCTATATGGGCCAAAAATTGTATTGGACCTGACGAGGTCCAACAGCACCATTAGTATATAACGCCTAGCCCAGTCCAATTGAGCCCATGCTTAGAATACCTTGTGAACTATCTGCTCTATGAGTTGGGCCATCCCACGAGTTAAGCTGAACTGGGTCTGGCCCATTCACCCATAGCAGTCAATAACCAGGATCAGAATCCTAGTCAAATTCCCCTTTTAACAAGATCCCAGATCTCACCCAAAGAGGAAAGCCTGAACCAATAAAAGCAGAAAATCTAATCTCTTTTCGAAAAGAGAACTCACCTACTAATTAGGACTTAGAGTCCTATTAGGATTCGAACCCCTTGGGTTCACCATATAAACAGGGGCTGACCCTCTCATTAGGCATTCAAGAATCACCCTTAAGCTCTAGTATTTTTACTTCCAAGCTCTTTGCATACTCCGATGACCCTACATCACAAAAGCTTCCTTTCAACCGCAAGGGCACCCTCTATAGGTCCATCAAGATTGCTAGTGGCTCGTATCACAAGATTTTGTCTTCTTAAATTCAATTGTAAATTTTATCGTTTACAATTTGGCGCCCACTGTAGGGTCTATGCAATTTTTCGGTTCAAAACAATCTGTTGAAGTTGCTCCTCCTCCCCATTCTACTATCATGACCAACAACACAGAGACTCCTTTGTTCGATGTCGTGGCACAGATTGCAACTCTCATCACACTGGAGGAGGAAAGCAACAACAAATATCAAGCTCTCAAGGTTTAGAATGTTGCCATCCGCACGGAGAACCAAACACTCCAAGATAAGGCAACACCATTTTATTCTTTAGATTGGTCTCTTAACCAACATCATGCATCTTCCTCTCGACATCCAATTCAACCCAGATAGCTTTTCTTGTCCCCGAACAATAGAGCTACTGCCGACCATCATAACGCAGCTCCAATAATAACCATGTCAATGGTCGAGCCAAGTGGATTAGTAACCACTCCATCCATCACCTACTTGGCCTCCGAGACACTCACACAAGCCACATTTCCACACCTACTGAATACAACCTTTGCCCATCAAACACATCCCATGAACCTAGAGACTGATCTAACCCAGCAAGGCTTCCTACACGGCTCGACTATATATGTCAATCCCAGAGTGTTTTCCCAATACCTAAATAACCTATACGCACCTGTAACCACACCCTTTGAATGAACCCTAACCAAGCGGTTAACCGAGATGGAAGCAATGATCCAACGCATCCCCGATGTGCCAACCCCAAAGCTATGTCGAGTCATCGTTCGTAGATGCTATTACTCTCACAGATATGCCCCACAAATTCACCTTCCCCAACATGAAGCTGTATGATGGAACCACCAACTCAAATGATCATATATCCTCCTACAAGCAAAGAATGTTCGCCACCACCATACTAAGAGATCTTTGTAGGGCGTGCATGTGTAAGAGCTTTAGCTCTAGCTTAATAAGGCCAACACTCCAATGGTACACCAACCTTCCCAACCATTTCATTGCTTCGTTTGCTCAGCTCACGAACACCTTTGTGGAGCAATTTGCTAACAGTAAAAAACTAGAGAAATTATCCGACGACCTTTACCGGATCCAACAGCACCATAATAAGCCCCTTCAAGACTATGTGGGATGCTTCAACCATGAAAAGGTCTCGATCCCTTATTGTAACCAAAAGACCGTGGTTGGTGCCTTTAGGATAGGTCTCCTCCCAGGCAGAGAGTTATATAAGGAACTCACCAAGTTTAATTGCAACACCATGGAGGATGTACTAGCCCGTGCTTGGATCGAGATAAGGCAAGAGAAAGATGAAGTTCACAGAGCCAAACAAAATGCCTATGATGATTGTCACTTTCGTGCCCCGATAGACGTCATGACACAAGACCAGCAGAGCCTTATCAAGTAAAAAGAGTTTTTGTACGAGATAATAGACGCCATTTAGAATGCCTTCTGGCTCGGCATGGTGAGCCAATGTCCAACACACCACCCAAGTACAAGTTGCTCGACTACAACGTCAACACCGAGTCGGTAGAAATAGTAGCCGTTATGAAGGAAATGGGAAACGTGGTCAGATGGCCAGCCAAATTGAAACATCCTAGAGCAAAGTGAGACACCACCAAATGGTGTGAATTTCACGGAGACCACGGCGATAATATTGTTGGCTGTATTGCACTTCGCCTTAAGGTACTGAGCTGCTAAAAATGGGACATCTGTATGAATTTCTAACAGACAAGGGTAAGAGTACAATGACAAACAAAGACCGCTAAATTACTCCCCCACCAAAAGTTCCTCCAACAGATGGAATGTATGGTGTTATCTCGGGCGGATCAGAAGTAAGTGGGGTGAGTTACTCATCAGCAAAGGGTCATGCCCGGGCCGCAGCTAACCCACAGTTCCAACATTCAAGCCAATACTACAAAAAGCCACCAACCTAACCATAGAGTTCATGCATAATGAGGCAATGACACTTTTGAACCTTCATCACGACACACTCGTGATTACTCTCCAGATTGCTAATATCATTGTCAAGAGGATCTTGATAGACTTTGGCTCCTCAACAAACATTATGTTCCTTAAAGCATTCAAGGTAATGGGACTAGATGAGTCTAGCATCAACCGTCGCCCAACTATCCCCGTGGGATTCAACTCAAAACAAAAGTACACCATCGGAGATATTGCCCTACTGGTCTACACTGAAAGGTTTAACCATCAAACCACCTTCATGATATTAAACACCCCCTCACCCTACAATGTGATTCTCGATCAGCTATGGATTCATGGCATGCAAGCTATGCCATCAACTTTCTACCAGACTATCAGGTTCCCAACTAAGTGAGGCATCACAGAGATAAAGGGAGATCAAAAGGCCTCCAAAGATTGTTATCAGAATGCCTTCAAAAAAAATCATGGCACCATGTAGGAATTACAGACCCTTCCAACTGGAAAAGCAGAGTCGGATCAACCAGCTATAAAGGAGCTGGATGAGATCCAAATTCACCTAGATTTTTTAGACTGGAAGATACAAGTAGGAGCCCAGCTTTCACTTAATATTCGAAGAAAGCTTATCAATTTTCTAAAGGAGAACCTCAAAGCTATTATGCACCAAATGAACACCGACTCGAACTATCCTTATGTGAGACAAAAGAGAAAAAGGTTTGCCCCAAAGGGAAACAAGGTGATCAATAAGGAGGTGGAGAAACTACTTAGCAATGGCTTGGTTCAAGAGGTCTAATATCCAGATTGGTTGGCAAATGTAGTGGTGGTGAAGAAGAAGAACGGGAATAGAGAATTTGCATTGACTTCACCGACCTAAACAAGGCTTGTCCCAAGGATTCCTTCCCACTCCCCCACATAGACATGCTAATGGATGCCACCACTGGACATGAACTACTAAGCTTCATGGACGCTTTCTTCTACTACAACCAGATATTGATACATCCGGATAACTAAGAGAAGACTGCCTTCATCATCAAACGAGGCATCTACTGCTACAAAGTGATATCGTTCGACCTAAAGAATGCTGGAGCCACCTACCAACAACTTGTGAACAAAATATTCTCCATCCTACTAGGGGACTCCATGGAAGTATACATCGACGATATGTTGATGAAGTCTTTAATCGTTGAGCAACACCTTGACCACCTTTGAGGTGCTGCAAAAATACAATATGAAATTGAATCCAGCCAAGTGTTCCATCGATGTATCTTCTGGCAAGTTTCTAGGGTATATGGTGACGCATTGTGGCATTAAGGCCAATGTAGATCAGATCAGGGTGGTTCTGGGCATCCCATCCCCAACCAGCATAAAAGACATGCAGCGTCTCATAGGGAGAATAGCCACCTTAAGCCAGTTCATCTCCAAGTCGGTAGAAAAATGCCACCTCTTATTCGCCGCCCTCAGGAAGTCAAAGAAATTTGAATGGACTCAAACATACAAAGAGGCATTAGTTTAACTGAAACCCTTCATTGCTCTCCAAGCCAAAGACGAGGGAACAACTCTTCACTTATCTGGTAGTATTAGAATTCGCGAAATCCATCTTGCTGATTCGAGAGGAAGAAGGAAAGCAATTGCCCATCTACTACACCAGCAAGTCCTTACTCAACGCCGAGACTCAATACAACCAACTTGAGAAATTGGAACTTACCCTAATCACAGCCGCACGAAAGCTGTGACCATACTTTCATTGCCACTCGATCATAGTTTTGACCTCCTACCCAATGAAAAAAATACTCTACAAGCCGGATCTCTTGAGTCGGCTCATCCAATTGGTGGTGGAACTGAGTGAATTTGATGTCTCCTTCCAACCCTACACTGCGATCAAATCTCAAGTGCTAGCTGACTTCATTGTCGACTTTGCACCTAGCACTTCTATCTAGGTGGAGAGGGAACTCCTATGTCTGACAAATCATGGACCCTCCAAGTGGATCCTACAGTAGGTGGCTCAAGCAATGTTAAAAGTAACGGATTAGGACTGGTGCTCATCTCCCTAAAAAGAGATATTTTGTAACAAGTTATACGATGCGACTTCAAAGCAACCAATTACGAGGCCGAATACAAGACGTTGATAGTTGGGCTCTCACTCGCCAAAGAAATGGAGATAAAAAAAAAAATATAAGTGAAATCCCACTCACAACTGGTTGTGAATCAACTCCAAGGCTTTTATCAAGCACGGGACGTCAAGATGACTTCGTATCTAAACTTAGCCACAGAGCTCCAATCATCATTTGAAGAGTTCACAATCACCCAGGTCCCAAGGACTCAAAACTCTCATGCAAACACCCTTGCAAATCTCAGTTCGGCCCTAAACACTCAACACCCAACAACAATCCCCTTGATACACTTACAACATCAGCAATTGGTTCTGGTTCAGCCGAAGTTGCTCTAGTCGGCCCAAACGAGTCATGGATGACACCCATCTTCTATTACCTAGAGAATGACGAACTCCCTACAGACAAGAATGAGGCATGATGACTCAAAGCTAAAGCAACACGGTTCACCGTACATGAAAACCGCCAACTCAGGAGATTATTTTTAGGAATATACCTCAAATGTATCACCCCTAAAGAAGCAAGGTGCATGCTCGCAGAACTCCATGAAGGTGAGTGTGGCAATCACGCTAGAGGATGGAGCCTTGCCAACAGAGCATTGACAGTCAGCTACTACTGGCCTACCATACGCTCCGACTTGGCTAAGTATGCCAAGAAGTGCGATAACTACCAACACTTCACCAAAGTATCACACATACCTCCGGAACAACTCAGTTTTATCCTCACACCTTAGCCATTCATGAAGTCGGGGATGAACATTATAGGAAAGCTACCAACCACATCGAGCCAAAGGGTGTAGATGCATACGGTCACAAACTACTTCACCAAGTAGATAGAAGCAGAAGCGTTTGCTCAAATCAGAGATCGTGAAGTGAAAATATCTGTGAATGTGATCTGTCGGTTAGGCCTACTAAAAGAAATAGTTACCGATAACAAGTCCCAATTTATCATCTCAAGCTTCCAAGACTTCTACAAAATGTGGAGAATCAAGTTAAGCTTCTCCACGTCACGTTGTACCTAAGCAAATGGACAAGCCGAGTCCTCAAACAAAACCATTCTCCAAACATTGAAGAAGAGATTGCAAAAGGCAAAGGGCGTTTGGGCAAATGAGCTCCCTGAGGTGTCATGGTTTTATCGTAACACGATGCGATCGTCTATAAGAGAAACCCCATTTTCCTTGGCTTATGGTTCGGAAGCTGTCATTCCTGCAGAAATGGCGATTCCCTTGGCTCGGCTCCAATAGATGAATGAAGACACCAATGAGCAGCAACTCTGTCATAACCTTGACACCGCCAACGAACTTAGAGATCAAGCACTTATTCGCAATGTCATATACCAACAAAAAATGGTTTGGCACTACAACAAGAATGTCTGAGCCAAAGCCTTCAAAGTTGGTGATTGGGTCCTATGCCAAGGGTTCTAGAACACAAGAGTATTAGGAGCTGGCAAACTTGGCCTCACCTGAAAAGTTCCCTACAAAATCATCAAGGTTGTTGGGAAAAAACATCACCAACAACTGGAATGTCACTCATTTAACAGCCTACCATTTCTGAAACTGCTCAGCTCAGCTCTACCACCAGTAGCACCTAGTAATTCTTTACAATGTGGGATAGGTGGGCCTGTCCACTCCCCCTAGTTTTATTAGACGATTTTTCTCCAGTTTTGATTATTATTCACCATTCAATAAATTGAAGTACTATTCAGTTACAAAAGTTGTTAATTGCTTTTTATACAAATGCCCCAAGAGCCGTAGGGCCATCCCTTTCGCAAAATCATTCAAGCAATCAAACATCTGCAACACTTAGTGAATAAACAGTAAATGTAACGCATCAATAAGAAGGAAGAAAATAAGAGGAGTTGAGCACCTTTCATAAAAAGCCCCAAGGGCTAAGTTCCATACTATTCAGTGCCCTCGGCACTTACACAAAGGAAAATGTGCACTCGGCACATACAAAAATCAGGATGAGTTTCAATTTGAACATCTTTAATGGACGTGCCACTTGTTCCGACATCCCCAATTGGATGACTCTCTGCTGCGATAACTCCCTGGTTAGCTCTTTTAAACCATCACCTGGCTCCCCAATCTGAGTTTCAAAAGTAACGAGTTCATCTTCACAACCGTTCAATTTAAGCCCAAGCCCCTACTCTGCAAGGAAATTCTTATACTTCATAATGTCCTCATTCAGCTCCCATTCGCCCTGCTTCCCCTATTAAACTCCTCCATCAGGTCCAAGCTAGTTTTCAAGACCGCCTCCACAGAGATGGTCTCCATCTTTTTAATAAGGGAAGCTCTCTTAGTCTCCCATTCGGCTCAAGCATTCTGTAGCTGGCACGCAAGCTCCATACGAATCTTCTTAGACTCCCGTTCTCGCTCCTATCTGGTGTCGAGCTTGCTTTCTAACTTAGAGTTCGAATTAGCAAGCTCCTTGTTGCGTTGTTCCAATTTTGTGTTCCTCCTATCTTGTAAGGTAACCAACTTCTGAAGATGGGCACCCCCAAAAAAAGCTTGTAGACATGGAAAAAACAAACAAATTTTAGACAAGTGAAAAAATAAGCAGTACGAGATAATGCAAACTCAAATACCTAAAAGAATCGAGCCATTGTCCACTCGGCTACCTACATCGCACAAGCTAGCGCTCGTCTTCAAGAAGTGTGAAAGATTCCAAAACAACCCCGACAAAAGACGTATCAAAATAGCCCGAGGCATTAGATGGATGACAATCTTTACGCTATCGTCATCCAGCACTACCACAGTCATGGTCGGCATCACCTTTTGAGCAGTTGGAGAGACATGACCCAGATTTGCCTCAACTGTTATCGAAGAGCTTCCACCCAATTCAGTCCTCTTCCACTTCTTCGTCGATTTGGTTCTGCGCCTTTCCATAATCTCCTTAACAGTTGGAACCTTGAATTCGCTCAACATCCTCTCTTTTGTAAGGTACATTTCCTCAGTGATTAGTAGATGACGTACAGATCTACCAAAGACGACAAGGTTGTTGTATCGGACCTATAAAACATACAATAATAGGTTTCCAAGTGGAACCAAGATACCTTATTGCACCTTGGGGATGTGGCGCCACAAAGGGCTCTTTCACAAGTTCGCCTCATCTAACACTTGGCAATAGTCTCTCTCCTCTTCCAACAAAGCGAGGATTGCTCTGCTTTTCTCCTTGGCACAAAGTCTAGACAATGCTTTGTTGTTATTCAAATTTGCAAAAGAAGAAACAATGAGATTCAGTACTCCAACACTTAGCCAAAATTAAATCTCCTTACCTGTCATTTGCCAAAAGAAGCGAATGCCCTCGACTCCACCTTCCCCAAAGACCAACTCGCCCTTTACAAAAAAGTAGCCATCCTTCCATTTCTTGTCATAAGTTTTCAGTCCGGTCACCAAGTGTCTCTAATTGTGCCAAAGCATGAAGAGGTACCTATCTCTCTCCTTATCGTGCTCGTTCAAATAATGTGAGTAGAGCAAATCCATAGCCATTAATTCAATGCGGAGTTGTGCGTATTGATATTCGATAGACATGAGCAATCGGCACACATTCAACATCAATTGGCTCGAGGAAATACCATAGTGACTCAACACCTCACGCACCAACCGAGGAATGGGAAAATTCATCCCCTCTACTAAGGTCTGCTCCTAAATACTGATCCAACCCAACACGAACCAGTCCACCCTCTCATGCCTAGTTAGCACCCTCATTTCAATGGAAGCAGGTATCTTGTATAGATACCTAAGCTTCACAAACTCCACCGACTCAATCTAGGACAACGAGTTGTTCTCCAACATCCCAACTCCGGGATGGCTCTGCTTGTCCCCATTACCACCACTGATCGAGGGAGCTTCACCACCACTAGCCCAATATGCATTAGCAACATCTTCCTAATCAGATTCGTTGCTAAAATCTTCATCGTTTAAGTCATCATCACTCCACTTTGTAGCACGGCTGCTCGGCATATTCCCCACGTGAAAGGTAACACTTACCCCCTAGATGGAGCCATCTCATCACCATCTAGAATCACCACCATAATTGGCGCATCCTCATATTCGTTCCCTCCAGACATCACCTGTAACGCCCACAGGGAGGTACGTAATTTAATTTATACTCTTATATCTTTAGTTAATTTTTGCTAAAGTTATTTTGAGAAATTGTGAAGAAAATGCCTTAAACTTCCATTAAGGGTAAAATGGTCTTTTCACTCAAAATTAGTTGAAAAAGTGAGGAGTGAAAAGAGATAGAATTTC